>NW_025110568.1:39142-103766 GCF_011392965.1 Frieseomelitta varia
CAATATTTTCTGAAAATTTTTGGAAATTCTAGGAATTTTTCAACGTACAGTAACTTTTCCTATACCGTGTATTTTTCGTTGGCACATCAGTTTCAATATTTTTTGAAAATTTTGGAAATTCTAGGAATTTTTCAACGTAGAGTACTGTTTCTATACTGTGTATTTTTCGTTGACAGGTCAGTTTCAATATTTTCTGAAAATTTTTGGAAATTCTAGGAATTTTTCAACGTACAGTAACTTTTCCTATACCGTGTATTTTTCGTTGACAGGTCAGTTTCAATATTTTCTGAAAAATTTTCAAAATTCTAGGAATTTTTCAACGTAGAGTACTTTCTCTATACCGTGTATTTTTCGTTGACAGTTTAGTTTCAATATTTTCTGAAAAATTTTGGACATTCTGGAAAATTTTCACCTGAAGTAAAAGAATTCACGTTAAACTGCCATAGTGACGGATCGGCGGTGTTTGCACGGTAATCTCCGTTTATCATATTTGTTCTCCCTTTCTTACGAGGGCAAATGGAACGACGGTTTCCCTTGCGCGTGAAGCGTTCGTGGCTCGAGCTCGCGTTTAAGAAATCGTATGAACGATCGACGATTCGGTTGATCCGCTTTTATGCACTATCGATGCCCGCGATACGTAACGCGTAACCAGAGCAGGAACGGTATTGGCTGGCTTACATATTCTATTCCGCCGATACGAAATCTGCACGTGAGCCAGACGATCATCGAAAGATTCGATTTCCCGCTGGCTTTGATCGCGCACCACTGAAATCTCCCGATTTAAGGACTACTTATCTCCCGCCCGCGCGATTCCTCGCTACCGAACACGCACGCCGGCAACCGGATAAGAACCACCACTCTTACCGAAGTATTATTTCCCCCGTATTTTATCTCCCGTCGTATGCGCGTGTCTGTTCACGGGCAGAAGCAAAGCGACTCGCAATAAATCCGCCTCTTTCGTTTCTCTCGGCGTTTAGTCTAGTCTAACGTAAACGTTGGTCGCCGATCGCTTATATTTACCGATATTGGACGGATGGTGCGCAAGTTTCAAAAATTAATATCACCCACGTTTTCCTTTCACTTGCAAGATTTGTTTAAAAGCGCGGTTGATTTTAGTCTCGAGCGTTGCCGCTTTTGAGCCATCGTCGGTTATGGTTATGAAAAATAAATATCGCGAACGCTGTCGATAGACACACCCGGCGAGTGGATGTATTGCTCGCGGCGTGTCTCGGTTTGCGAGAAAAGTAAGATATCGAGATATCCGACTGGCGTTGCATCGTTTCCCCCTTTGTTTCGCGATTGATCTTGACGAGCAATCGCTGTTATTCGGTCCCGGTCTCTCGTTTTATCGTGAATTGTCAATCAGTTGTCGCACGCTCGTGACGAAAGCGACGACGCAACTTCGGCAAGTGTGTCTCTCTCCCAAGGAGAGGCGGAAAACAGATTCCGAATCGATCGGAGAAGCAACGCGATTCAGGACGATACATTTAAATGTTACGCTTTGGCGCTGCTTGTGAAATTCGTAAGACGTGTTTGCGAAACGTCCTCGGCGCCGCGAGGACAACGTATGTGCCTCTCCGTACGCTTCGGTCGTAACTGAAACTTTCATAACTGATGCGATTGAGTTGGTGCATGTGTATACAAACTATTCGTTATCGCGCGGTATCGTTCGCATTGTCGAGTGTTCAAAAATCACTTGAATATACCTGCTCGTATTCACAAAGTTAATTCGATATCGATTCCACAAATGAATTGTAATTAATTGATTCTGCACTACTGTCGCGAATGAATTGCAATTAATGTTAACTCTACGAATTAATTATAATCAATTAGTTCTATTACTTTTACCGAAAGACTAAACACAGAGCGGAGGAGAGCTAAACCGCCGAACGAAGTACTCGAATCGCAGCGGGATCCCGACGCGTTGATAAAACATTTTTCAATTGAAGCGAATCGTGTCGTTGCTGTCGCGAGCGTGCAACGCGAAACAAAGAGAAGACATTTCGCGAAACTATGAGAAATCATGAATATTTATGCATTTAGAAATACATTATATTCGTAATGCACTGGAAATATTAAATCTGTGACTACGAGCAATTTAATGCTTCGCAAAGCACACGGCCAAACAATAAACAACTCGAACCCGGCGCAATCGCCATTTTTTCTTTTTTTTTTTTTTTTGTTCTTTCCTCCAACCCCGGCGATAAACATTATACTTTTTAATGAAGCTTACAGCGCCGGTGTTTTTTCTCTCCCCCCCTCCATTGAAAAGCTCGTACAGCATTCAATAATACTCTCCATTTATCTCGTTATTTTCTACGAATATCGTCTGAATCGTCAGAGATCTATAAAACACCGCGTTGGCTGATAGAATAAACTCGTTATACTCGGACCAGTCGGAACAGTCGACGATGGCCGGTGATTCAATTAATCCCCCCCCCCCCACCCGGGGGCGAAAGTTGTCGCGGTAACAAAAAGCGGGAGAGGCAGAAGTAAAGAATCGAATCATCGTGGGATGGTTTGCGCGAGAACCCTTCCGAAACATCGACGAACAGGTGAAACTTGGCCTGGTCACGAGATCGTGACAGCAACGGCCTCTGCTCGTCTCCGAGTAATTAAAAACGATACAGGCTGACATTGATAGTTCAACCTTCTAAGAACGAGGTATTTAAATCCCCCTTCGTTAGTGGACGAAGTTTAATTTTACATGTTTTCGTATAAATTATTGTGGTTAATCAAATCAAATAAAGACTCAAAACAAGAAGAGAGAGACCGTTCGGCTTTCTCAGATATTATATAGGTGTCGATATATCGGACGTTAGTGCTTGGAAGGTTAAAGTCGTTACCTGTGGCCACCCCAGGTTGCTGCTGGGTCAATTTCTTGCTATCCACTCTCTCCCTCCGTTTTATGGAGAGCCAGAGCAACTAATTTGATTACGAGATCACCTCCTTTTCACCCATTCCCTTTCTGCCTATCTCTGACTTTCCACTCGATGCTCGGAGAATTCGCAGCTGCGCGAGAATCGGTGAAACTGCAGGACGCGGGTTTCATTTCAGCAGTTTTATTTCCGATTCACGTGTGAAGAGTCTTGTTGGATCGGAGATGTTTGTGCATTTACGTTTGAGAAGTACTGACGTATGTAGAATATTGTACACGTACCGAAATGTGAAGCTAATGAAGGTAACTAATCGAAATCGTTCTACTGTATGTCAAACTTATATAGAAGAGTTCTATCCACGTTTTACGGTATCACAATGGCGTTTCCTTTTTTTTTCATGCAGTAAATTAAAATTCTAAAGCTATTAATAAAATGTTAAAGAACCTGTCAGCTCAAATAAATTTCATCTGTTTAAATTTGATATAATATGAGAAAAATTAAAGAGGAGAGAAAAATAGATACGATCTATCGTTGTAGAAGATATAATTAATCGCAGACTTTCTAAAATATTACTGATTTAAAACACGAATAAATACTTCTTCTACTGTACGTTTGCAAAACGTTCAATATCTTCTGATCGTTGTGCAAATGAAACAATGACAAAAGTAACGTAAGAAAAATATCAAGCTGAAACTAACTACACATAACTCTTGTTGAACTCGTTCGATTGAAACATTTCTTTGACACATTTTACTCCAAGCTTTTATAAAATCGAGTTTGCAGGATTCATTCAGACTCTGAACTTACACGCTAAATGTCATGTCCAATTCACGTTTAATCACGTCGTTAAGAAATACATTTCAATCAATCTTTTCTGTTACCTTTAAATAATCAAATGTACAATTAATAAATTCTTCATTCCGTTAATCTCCATCGATCGCTGTTTCAAGTCGTTAGATTCAATAAATAACTCTCGAAGTTGTCAGATGTGGCAACGTTGTCCATATCTTTTGATTTTAATTCTCATCGCTAGTAGTGCTGCGGTGCAAGACCCGTCTAAGTCGGTACGACAGGTTGTGACACGAAAATGGTAAGTCCCGAAATCGCGGGACAAAGAAACCACGAGATACTGTATCACAGACGAGGTATTATTTCATACTTGTCACTGTCTTTCTTTTTTTCTTCTTTTTTTTCCCCAAATCGTCCGATCTTCGTCGATATGTACGAAGAATCCTACGATCTCATAAATCGTCGGAACAGTTTACGTCGACGTGGAGCGCGGCGATCTTCTTCCGCATACCGGATCAATTAGCGCTGGCTGCTGGCCCATTGTGACGTGGTTAATAACGGAAGGCTCGATATACCTAGCCGATGCAATTAATCAGTATCCACGGAGCAGGCTTTCTCCTCGTTCGTTCTCTCCTCTGGCTGTCGTCCCATCTTGTTCCAGGGGACCGTTGCACAGAAGCGTGGCGGACGTCAAGCGCGCCACCTGTGCACCGGCGCCGCGGAGGAAGCGAGAGCAACTGAGTAGACGACCCCTCTCTCGTTTCCTTGAACCCAGGTATATCAGTCACATCGCTAATTGGAAATCGCTCGTGCGATCTACGGTGTCTCGAGGCGCGCTAGCAATTAGGTGCGCGCCTACGGACCTGGCAGCCGCGTTCACCGAGCCACTCTGCATTCGAGATCACCCTTTTCTCTCTCTCTCTCTCTCTCTCTCTCTCTCTCTCTCTCTCTTTCCCTCTTCTTTCCTTTCTTTCCTCGCGCGACCGCAACCGTATCTCGCGCCGCTTCTGACCGTCTCCGTTTTCGCCGATTTCTCACCGAGCTTGCCTTGCTTTTCCATTTCACGGCTACTTGCCTGTCCCCCTGCCCCTCCCCTGGCGCCAGGATTAACACCAGAACTACCAAAATGGTCAAAATAACCATTTGAATGTTTTTGTTAAAATATTTTATAGATGTGAAACAGTATATCTTTGGAGACTTGAATGATCCTTCATAAATAAAAGCTTGTGCAAGCCTGTTGCACTATTACTTGCCTCCGATGGAAATATTATGCTTTGATCGCCGGTGATTCCAGTGTTAACAGTTTCATGGGTTTTCTTAGGTTTTCGTTGGTTTCGTCGAATTGACGAGATGTGCCATTTATTTATTAACGTACAGGACGTGTGTCATCGCGTTCTTGTTTGATTAAATATAATTCATTCACACAGATTAAGCTGTTAAATTTAATGGTTGAGTGTCTTTAATTCGAGTCAGTAAGATGTTAAAATAAAAGTCAGAAAGATAGATGACAGAAGTAACGAAGAAGTTTATTTTCATGCATTTATGAAAACCTTTGCTCAAGTTCGTAAAAGCGTATTTTCAGATTAACAGCCGAATTAACAGAATAATTCGATAATAGTGTGAAATTAGTGGTAGAGGAATATTATACATAAAATGTATTGTACATAGCACATTTCGCTTTTTTTGGGTTCGCAGATTATATATCTTGTCATGTTAATCTTGAATAATATCAAAGTGATAAAAGTGGCAAATTCTTTGTAACAATTCTTCTCAGAAATTTCACACATGCAAAACACACACAGATGTATTTTCAGAGAGTCGAATGATAAATAAAATCTTCCATACTCTATTGTATCATAAAGTTTTCTTTTTAATTTTTTTTTGCTCTACTTCGATCTCTCTGATGGAAATTGTACGGTTGAATCGTCGGTAGTTCTTGAGAATCATCGTGAAATAAGAGTAACGCTCTTATTACGCACGCCCCGGGAATTTTTATAATCTCCAGTTACTCAATTAAAATTGTAAATCGCTTAATCGCTTAACCAGCTCGAAGTTTGTCAAGTAGTAGTACATTTGTTCGTGGCGACCGGGTTGGCAATCGCGGCCAACGCGGCGACGTATATATTTCATCGAAGAAAGCGCCGGCAATTTTACGAAAAAGGATTCGCGACAACGGGGAAAAAGATATTTGTTCTCCTGTTACGCGAGTAACTAGCACAAGCCGGTAACTGGCCACACACTGCGGCTTCCAGCTACTGCCAACAAATAAAACGTGTCACGATTCACATGCTCCATGAACACTTAGGTGTTCATAAAACACTAACTCCCATCTCGTTCACGCAGTTTCGCTTTCCCCCGCTGTAAAATGGTTACACGACCGTTACGGAGTTTTCTTTTTTTCTCGGCCGTTAGCTTGTACATCAACCGTACACCGTTTCTAATTGTTTTGTAATTTAAAGTCCACGCAAAGTATCCGCAAAGTGTGTATATTTCCTCTCCGTTCGCGCGCTCGTTTCACGGATTGTTTTCACTCGTGAGTTTTAATCTTTTATAACTGTATCGCGGCAACGTTAAAAAAAATGCCGAAGAACGCTCGTTTTTTTTTTTTTTTTCTCTTTTCTTTTTCGAGGATGAAACATCACTCGGCCGTGACGTATATTTGATATTGAAAATTTCTGCTGAAACAGAAATTTCACGTTGCGTTCTTAATTTTCTGCCATTAAAACGTACGTTTTGATATTTTCGACTCGTGCTTTCGCAGCTGCTAAATTTTTCAAAGCGAAATCAGGATGTTTCGCCTGTAACTGCCGTTTAAATCCTGGATATACTCGTGCAAGCTCACGTTTTCACATATGAAGCCGATCTTAATTTTATTACGAAATTAAAATTTCGTTGGAAAGTTTTATTATATTTACATTATATACAGGTATAATTACTTTGTATTATATAAAAATAAATATAGCACATGATAAAAGTATATTATATTATATTAGAAAAATAAAAATATATTATATTTGTATTATATATATAAATATAATTACTTTACATCATATAAAGTATTATTACAAAAATGTTTGCGCAAACTTACGCGTCTACGAATAAGATTGAAAAGATCGAGTTCGTGGGAAATCTGTTGCGTCATCTGTCAAGTACCATAAAGAATACTCCTTTAAATTTTTCAGAAATGCACGAACCTGCTACACGGTAGTCTACTAACGATCTATTCTAGTACGCCTCGTCGGCGTGACACGTTTAAAGCAATTGAAAGGGGCACGCTGCCTGCAATTTGAAGTTACGATTCTCTAAAAGAAAATGGCCCATCGTAATAGTCACGACGCTGATAAAGCAAACGTTCCCCGGTACAATGAAATCGCGCTTGAAAAAAAAATGTATATATATATATATATATATATAAATCTTCCTCTCTGTATTTCTCTTCGTTTTTGTAATTTCTTTCCTCCCATTAGTATCACTTTTTGACCCATTTTTCCCCGATCTTTTTGTCGCCAGAACTTTTCCCATCGCTTTCTTGATCTCTGTATTATTCCGTAATTAGTCGTGGTTCTCTCATTTCTTTAATATCTGTGTCCTCCAGCCTCCTCTGTCTGCCAGCTGTTTTATTCGTTCTGCTCCACTTTTTTTTTTTTTTTTTTTTTTTCTTTCTTTCTTTCTCCCTCCACTACGTTCTTTCTTTCATCTTTCCCGTTAATTCTTACCTCTCCACCTATTTCTTCCCCTCGCCCTCCCCTTCCTCTTTTTTTCCTTCTCTTTCTTTGCGTTTGTTCGCTTACTATGCTCGCATATAGCAACGGGGTCCTCTCTCTCTCTCTCTTTAATTGATCTCTCCTCGTCCACCCTCGTTTCGAGCGGTTTCCACCCTCGGTCAATAGAAACACAGAAGGAGATGGTTTATCTCCGATACCATAAACGTGTTTAGGTGTTATGGTTACCACGTTGAGTTACGGGCCAATATTTCTTCGTAATTATTCCACGGGTACGGAAGATTACTATCGAGAACACCGGCTGCGTTTATGCGCGTACTCCCTTATCTCGTTTCAAGTTTATCTTTCTACGATACTCTTCCCCTTTTCTTTCTTCCTTTTGCTCGATTATTGTTTTAACATTCGTTCGAGTATTGCGAGAAACAGCGAGACGGAGGGAAGAGCAGCAACGATGAAACATTGACGGTAATTTAAACTGTTATAGCTTATAACGACGATCCACTTAGCCTTTTGTTTGAAAGCACGAGGCTTCTAGTCTCGCAGTCTCGGAGTTCAGTTTTTCCACGTTAGATGAGTCCACGTTACGTGTCGGGTGGGAAGATAGTACTTACTTTCCTCTCGAGCATCGTGAAAGTTTGAGACAACGTCTTTGAGAATAGTAAAAAAATGGCTTTCGTGACCAGAGCTATCACGATCTCACCTCGAAGATTGAAATCTCCTTTTCGCAACGATCTCTTCGAATGTGCCGTACGATTTTATCTCTGCCGTGCCATATTCAAAGTTCAATAAAATACAAAAAAAAAAAAAAAAAAAACAGAGAGAAAAGGAAGAAAGAAAGAAAAGGAAATCGCAAGAAACAGCAAGTTTCTCATAATCTCGTTATAAAAACGATTGGGGATGTTACGTGATTTAAAATCATCTTTGAAAAAAAAAAAAAACGAACTCGGGACTGTCAAAGTAAAAATTCTTCACTGTAGGTTATTAAATTGTAGAATTTAGAACTTTCATCATTCTAAGACAGTAGAAGATTAGATTCTTTATTAACGTAATAGTGAAATATCTCAAAGTTGTATAATTAATGCGTATTTTATTAATTGTACATGTATTATGATTATAATATAATTTAAATCATTATATAATTATAATTATTATAATAATTATACGATTATATATTTAATCATATATTACAATTATAATTTAAATCAATGTACATTCATGAATAATCGATGGAACAGATAAAACAGATACTAAATAAAAATGAAATGTAATACATGTGCAGATAAATATCAGAGTCCTCGTAAATTATATCAGTTGTTTATTTTAATTGTTTACAGCGTTAAAGCGATCATAAATTTTTCAATGTTACTGATGTACTATCCAAAGATTTTGCAAGATGTATTTAAGATATACTACCATGTAATATAACAGTTAATTAATGCCTATTTCATTAATTGTACATTTATTATGATTATAATATAATTTAAATCAATATATTAAATAATAATTATTATAATAATTATACGATTATATATTTAATCATATATTACAATTATAATTTAAATCAATGTACATTCATGAATAATCGATAGAACGGATAAAACATAGATAGTAAATAAAAATGAAATATAATAGATGTGCAGGTAAATATTAGAGTCCTCGTAAATTATATCAATTGTTTATTTTAATTGTTTATAGCGTTAAAGCGATCATAAATTTTTCAATGTTACTGATGTACTATCCAAAGATTTTGCAAGATGTATTTAAGATATACTACCATGTAATATAACAGTTAATTAATGCCTATTTCATCAATTGTACATTTATTATGATTATAATATAATTTAAATCAATATATTAAATGATAATTATTATAATAATTATACGATTATATATTTAATCATTTATTACAATTATAATTTAAGTCAATGTACATTCATGAATAATCGATAGAACAGATCAAACAGATACTAAATAAAAATGAAATGTAATAGATGTGCAGATAAATATCAGATAAATATCCTCGTAAATCATATCAGTTGTTTATTTTAATTGTTTATAGCGTTAAAGTGATCATAAATTTTTCGATATTATTAATGTACTATCCAAAGATTTTGCATGATGTATTTAAGATATACTATCATGTAATATAACTGATGTATGAAAAGATACAACTGCGGGGAGCAAGTGAAATTAAAACGAAACGAACAATTTCGCAAAGTTGATTGACAAACGTGTAATTAATACTTTGATCGACCGGTTGAATGAAAATCCGCTGGTAGGAAGATACGAATGGCGCCATTTATTTCCTATCATCCCAACGGAAGAGATTAGTGCAAACATTTCGCATTCATTCGTTATTTCGAGGCGAATTCCGTTCATCGATAAGTTCGTGTCACTGTGAATTAAAATCACAGTCGACCGAGTAATATTTTACCAACGATTTTCATATTTCGGCGCTGTGCGCCAACGTTTCTCGTAGATTTCATCGCAATTGGATTGCTTGAACATCTAAGAAATACACCAACATTTGTTTTCGAGCATATCTTCGAGCAGAATTCGATAAAATATTCAACCTTTTTAGTACCCGGGAGCTGTTATATTTATTTGTTGATTTTATCCTAACCTCACGGTCGTAGAACTTACGATAAATATTATCATTGTTAATTTACAGTGTAATTTGCAGTGTAACTCATTCATACGGATTCGATTTACATCGATATAACCGTAGTAGTAATGCCAGACGATACATGGAAAAATTGTAAGAAGTTAATACCGAAACTGTAGTCTCCTTGATGTTCTCCAGAGTCCTCCATGATTTTGTACGTTTCCTGATCTCTCGTGTTTACGAGAAATGTTTAATTTGTATCGGTTTACAACTGTATCACAATACAACTCCGCATGCTGTACGCCCACATGATATTTTTCGAAATTCTCAAATTACGTTTTGTTAAATCAATACGTTGCATCGGTGTGTCGGCCGAGAACGTCAGTCGTTTTCATGACTATGTACACGAGCAATGCCGAGCTGGAAATATTTTCAACGATATTTTGTAATAATTATTTTATTGCGCGAGTTCATGAAAAATCGACAGCTCTTTCAAATTCATCGCGATTCCATAGACACGAAATTATTTATTGAAGTTGAGGTTGTCATGCTTCTCAAATTTCTTTATTGGAAGACAAATCGAAAGAAAAGAAATCACGAAATCGATTCTATATAATTTATATATATATATGTACGTGTACAAATAAATTATTATTATTATCATCAAAGTAAGTTTTAAGTTTGCTGTATGTTTGTTTTTTTGAACAAACATAACACAACACATTACCGATATTTTTAAATCGATCTAATTTAGCTCATGAATTAAATAAAGACTCGTGAAACTTTTCTTTGTCTTTTTCAATTTCTTTTTGAAATATTTAACAAATTTATATATGTGTGTGTGTGTGTGTGTAATTTATAAAATTTATATAATTTAATAAAGTTTTATAATAGAAATATATTTTAGTAATGATTTAAAATTAATAATATTATTTATAGTTTAAAGTAATGAAAATGAACTTTTTTAAAAGTAGATAAGTAAAATTTATTTCGTACCTTTTGTATATTAATTAATTTATTTTAATAATTTTAATTATCTCGAAAGTAAATGATCTAAATATATACACATATATGTATATATATATATTATTTTTGTAAAATAAAAATAAATAAATATATATATAGAAATTAAATGTTTATCGTATTTATTAATATCTAGTTTTTTTTAAATAAATTTAATTTATTCACATGTAGACTAATAATTGAGATGTAAACCAAATATAAGAGAGACAAAATCGAACAAAGACGAAACAAAATCGGGAGCACACAATCTGTTAAAACTGTGTAGTTAACTGTGATTGTTATCAACACTCGTAGGAACTTTCTTGCATCGTGAGGTCACGACGTCGAACGTCTGTCAGACATCGACAGAATATCGAGATAATGAGGAATCCTCGATGGCAAAAGTCAGTCGTAATTGCGCGAGAGTATTTTTTTCTTTTTTTTTTTTTTTTTTTTTCGTTTTTACTCGCGGCGGCAAGTCGAATCGGTAAAATTAATTTCTCATTATTTCGCTACCCCTGGCGACGATTAACGAGGGGCTCGCGACTATTTCTTCGCGCGAAAATTCCTGGGGGTGGCGAAGAGTTCGGGTGATTAGTTGGAGAATCGCTGCGGGCCGCTGACAGATTAATTTTCAAACGCTGCAAAAGAAAAAGGTGCCTAACGATTCCGATAATTTTCATAATTCCGCCTCGATAAATCCGTTGTTTCGTTGTGCACCGGAGTTTCATGGTCCGAATCGCGGGCTTCGCGTTTTCAAAGCTCCTCGCCTCGTTTCTATCTTTTCACGCAAACGTTGAGTATCTGCTGTTAATAGCAACTATTCGATGTCATAATCTTTATATATTAATTTTTATTTTTTCTCATCTTTTTCTGTATTAATTATTATTATAAAAATATTTTTTTCCCTTTTATTCAATTCTTACCTTTCAAGTAGTTCCTCATACTTTCGAACGCGTTTTATATATTTTTGTACAGTATCGATGAAAATTTCCGATTCAAAAGAATTGACGTTCGTAATCTTACAAGGATACTGAATCAGTGACAAATTTGTTTTTTTTTTTTCTTTTTTATTTAAATCAAGACTGTGAGTGTATACTTTCACGCGGGACTGGACAAATTTTATTCGAACCAACAATCTCAAGCCACGAGCAAATCGAGTTTGCAGATGATCTTTCATTCGAGTTAATTCGGTCGGAATAAATGTGTAATTAAAACATTGAAATTGAAATTATGATAATTAAAAGACGAATACGAGTACGAAACACAGCGAAAGGGGAAATGAAGATACGTTTCGATCGATAGCCAGATAATGAAATAATTTAATCACGATAAAGATGTCTATTAAGTAGACATTTTTGAAATATTCAAAGTCTGCTTTGATCGAATCTAGTAACAAGAGTGATATGTCCTTGATTGCAGGATGGTCCGCATGATCGGCGATGAATTCCTAACGGAAGAAAGGGACCGGAAATACTACGCCGACCATTACAGGTGTTGTCCACCGCCTCTCTTCATCATCCTCATCACTCTCGTGGAGGTTAGTACACAATGAGAATTATTCTCTGATACCTATCCAACAGTAATTATAACAGATTTAACGCCGTAATAGTACGTAATAGATTTGAAATTCGTGGGCCTCTACGCGTCACGCTGTTGGTTCGAAGCATTTCGAATCGTTTCGAATATAATTCGATGCCTTCGAACTCTCGAAGATTTCACAGACTCGTACGTTTCACAAGCATTGCCAATCTTTAACAGCAAACGATGGAAGCAAAACAATTTTCATCGGAAACATTATGGTTAAAAAGAGAATTTCACGAGAAATCATTTAAATCTCTACTCTGTATCTGAAAATATTATACATACGTGCACAGACGTGTAAGGAAAAATCTTCAAACGATGGATAATAAATTAATATTAAAACAAATAAATAATGTTAAATTCTTTGTTGTTATATTCGTTTGATATCAAATCTGGAATAAAGCATAATTTTGATGGGACAATTGTAATTGTAAATATTACGGTGAAATTATAATAAAGTTATTATATTACATATTGTGAAATAAATAAATTGTATTTAAATTATATTATATATTATGTAAAATATATTATATAAATTTTATTATATATTTATATAATAAAATGTATATTATATAATTTATTATTTTTTTTATTATATATTATGTATTAGGTAAATTATACGAAGTTAAATTATTCATTGTCTCTGCGCGAGCAGATAATTTTCAATTATTGCAAGATTTCCGAACTGTTCGCGCAAGTCATAGTCGAATCGACACGAATTTTTAAAGTCCGTCGATAAACTTCTCGAGTCTCTTGGTGACTGATTGTGAGATTCGAACCGTAGATCCGTCGCTACGCGTCGTAATCCACTGGCTGATGAATTTTAAATGCAAATTACGCGACGGAGAGGCGCGCGTCGCCAAACACGAGCGAGACGAGGGCACTGGGACCGCGTTATTTATTAAAAAATACCTTGGACACGTGTCTCTCCTTCCCCCTGTTGCGTTATCCCTCTGATATCATCTCACTATGTTCGAACACCGGTGCCGTTACCTTCATATCGTTCCGCGATTAATATCGCGACGACGATGGCTGCCTGTCTTCTTTATTTTTTCTTCTTTCCAATTTTTTTTGTTTTTTTTTTTTTTTTTTTTTTTTTTTTTTTTTTTTTTTTTTTTTTTTTTTTCTTTCTTTCTTTTTTCCTTCACGCCACGCTCAAAGGAGTATCTACCGTATCTACTCTTTTTGCTCTTCGCGTTGTCGCTTTAGCCGCGTTATTAAATTCCTGCTCCGTACGAATTTGTTTTCACTCGCGTACGAAAGAGAAGAGAGAAAGAGAGAGAGAGAGAGAGAGAGAGAGAGAGTGAAAGGATAGGTTGTGTAAAGCAAGGTCGTTAATTTTGGTTTACATTATGCGGCCAGATCCGGAGCAGCCGTGAACCACGGCCAACTTTATAGGGGAAAGTGTAAAATACCATAAAAGTTCGTATGAAATTGGTGCAACACACGTTATTGTTGAACTCATGCTTTACCCTCGACTTTATTTTACACTGTTTCAAAGATGTGCATTCTCATTTGCAAGCGTTTCGGCCACTTCTATTTTGGTCGTACGATGCGTGAATCAAAATTTTACGTATGCGCTTCCCCTGATGAGTAACAGCGAGGGAGAGCACTTGTTATGTTTAATTCGTCAACACTTTCACGTGTTTGATTATATTGATTACTTGATTTTGATTGCCCAGAAATATCAATGTAAATAAACATACATGCTGCGTGTAAATCATTATGATTTAAAGGATAGTTAAAACAAATAGATTTGCAGTTAACGGTTATGTTTCTGTTCTAAGTTGAAATTAATATCAATTTCGACAAAAATACCCGAAATTTTCAAGTTCGGACGAAAGTCTGAAATCAGTGATCGATGGGTTCGATTGTCATACTAATAAAATTGCAATAATTTCTAATTCTATATTCGATGGAATCACAATAATTGGCTACCTAGCCCAAATACTATTGTAACTTGTAATTATAGTTTTATTATAAATTGTATTATAACAAAAAAAAGCATGAATACAATGTGATATAATATAATATAAATATAATAAATATATATAATATAATATAATATACGGAAAACGTCTGTGACACGTTCGTAAATGGACTCAATTTCCAATTGATGAAATTATTATTGCAACACTGAACATAAATGGAAGGAAAATATTTTCAAGAAAATATTTCCTTCGTAATTTCCGAATGATTTACACGCGTGTCCTGATATATACTTGCGAAAGGGTTGGTCACTCGCTCCGGGGCAGCGAGTTTCAGCTCGATAACTGAATTATTTACACTGCATGATATTAAACAGCCTCGTAAATGATACAGTGCTTCTTTATTTCCAATCGGGGAGGGGAAAAATACCCAGGGGCCGGTTCAGCGAATGAAATTCCCCCCCATTTATAAACGCTGTTCCTTTGATAAATGTTTCGAAATTCTCTCGATTTCCAATACGCCGCGGCGAGACAATAAAGGGGTAAATACAGAAAGGCGAGCATATCGACGAAGGGGTGGTTGGGGCGGCCATTGCGCCGCGCGGCATTAACAAGTAGAAAAATTTATTTACCTGGAACTTATTTGCTGAAAATGCCCCGGTCTGGCTGCAGTTTACTTAACCGAAACGAACGATTCCATAATTTGATACGCCACGGCAGAAAATTTCCCACCACTTTCTTTCCGCTGTTTCGAGTTCTTGTTTTAATTGCGCGCGCGTCTGCGTGCGTGTGTTTATGTATCTTTTAATTAAACCCCCCGCCCCCGTCCCCGTGCACTGTACGAGGCATCGGTTTTAAAACAGATGGAGCAACCTTTGCTGAATAATCGTCGCGAATATTTAGAATTTGTTTCGTGCTCTTCGACGCGAACGAATTTTGAAGAACGAGTGAGCGACAGTTTTTTTTGGAATTTTCGTGAAACGTTGATTGTTATGTCGATCGTTTGATTGAAAATGACGTGGTATAGTAGTATCGCCAAAGTGAAGCATTGCAAATGATAAAATGTGTCGAATTAAAAAAAAGTTAGTTTCTTCCTCCGTGCAATTTGCAAGGATATAATGTTGATCACAACGTAAATTGTTACTTGCTCCGCGGACAATCTTTTGTGTTATCGTTTGCACTCGTTGGAACGTTTTTACACTTTTGAATTTCGTTCGGAGCCGATTCTTATTTTTTTCCCTGAACAACGTTTTACGAATTTACAGCTCGATGACCATTTCAGAGTTTTTGCTGATTTTTTTTGAAAGTTTAGAAACTTTCGGCCAAAAAGAATACACTACTTACGTTAACCATGATGCAGAAAGTTAATTGCAAAATTAAAGAAATATCTACTCGTGAAAGTTGAAATATACAGTTCTTAAACCATTACGATTTGTGTATCGATGCAGTATTTATAACTCCAACATCTACAAATATTAAAATTATTAATATTAATATTATTAATATATTATACTGTTTATAATATTATAAATATATTATTAACATCTGTTAATATTAAAATTATTAATATATTATATTATTTATAATATTATTAATATATATGAATATTAAAATTATTAATATTAATAATTTCTATAAAAGTTAAAATAAATGTTCCGAGGCGCGAAGATTAACCAAAAAAAAAAAGAAAAAGAAAAGAAACTTAATTTCTTTTTTATCATTCCTGGGTTGAGCTTATTCAAAGTACCATAGCAACCACGAGGCACAAAGGCCATCAAAATTCTCTTGATTATTCTTCTTATTTTCATGAAAATAGATTAGCCGATATAACTGACCCTTTGCAACAAGGATATCATCTCGATTGTATGATAATAGCCCAGGTGTAATCACGTTCTTTCGATGCGTGGGCGCGATGCGTGGTTAATCAATTCTTTTTTTTTTTTTCTTTTTTCTGTTTTCGACAGCAGCGATTCGTATTCATGGAATTCGAACGCGTGAACCGCGGAAAATGTAAATAACAAATGAGCCGGGTCCTGCGTCTTTCTCTGCTATTCCCCATCTCACCGATTTTAGATAAATGCCCTTGATACAGGTGTTCCAATGAATTTTTAACGAGAGTATCTCGCAACGATTTACATCCGTAAGGGCATCGCCGTTTAATTGGAAACGAAATAATCGGACGGTCGGTAATTTCCACTCGCCGTCGAGTGATCTCATTACAATTCGAACATTTCGCTCGGAAAATTCTTCGGCCTGCTGAATTATTTACTGTTGTTCCTCTGCGCACCGTTTCTGCCGTTTTCCATTGGCATTTCTTTCTCTTTTTTTTTCTTCCTCTCTCCGGCATCAAGCGGAAAAATTGCGTGTACGATAAGAGAAAATAGGAGAAATTGGAAGAGTTAGCAGTTTCGTACTTATTAGCTATTGAAATGGTCTGATAGTAAATTATAGCAAGTGTGTTTGATTTCTGTTTCGTATTTTAATTACGAGACAAGATTAAATTAAAAACATCGAAATCAAGTAGACTCTTTGATTTTCAACGATGTTGCAATTAAAAGTTAATTAAACAATCATCATCGGTGATTAAGATAATTTCAAATTCTTCGATTCCAGATAAAAATTTTCCAACAGTTTTGCAAATTCCAAATTGCTCATTTCTGATACTTCGTACCTCTCATTGACATCAATTAAAACAGTCACGATAAATCAGTAAACTGTCGATTAAAAGTTGCAATAAAGTTACGAATATCGGAATCGTTTTGTCTCGCATAGTTCTCGTTGCGAAGTTGCGCCGGGATTTGTCGGCTGATCGCGCCGTAAAAATAGTTAAGCGGTTAAACTGACAAAATTCCTTAAATACGATACAGAACACGAACAAGGTCTCAGGTGCGGCGCGGATATACACGCAACCCTTCCCGATCGAACCGCCTCGTTAATTAAATTTCCAAGTAGACCCCCCACGGCGTGAACCGGCAATCCCGAAAGCAACATGTGCGCCTATCGAACTCGCCTATCGCCTTATAACCGCGAAACATTGCGAACGATTTCGGGAAAAGAGCAACTTCAGTCTTACTTGAACGTAGCAGTTTAATCCGCAAAATTTCCACCCAAATGCATTTTCAAGAAAGTAAAAGCGTTCGAAAACAGTTAAATTGGAGATCTTTCTTTCGTCGTAAGTAACTTAGTGCTTTAAAGTGGAAAATTTTAAATTTTTTTTGTTTTAATTTGAAATACGTGATTCTTCGATTTTTTTGTTCGAATTTTTTTTAAAGTCGAAATGTCAGATGCAAAAAAACAGCAATGTTAGATACAAATAGAATTGTTTGTACAAGAGGAGGAAATTATTTTTAATTCGTGAACGAAATTTTTGCTTATTAGTAAGAATATAATTGAAACACAAAGCTGTAGGTCACATTTGTAAATTTAAAACAAAATTGCATCTTCTCATCTAGTAATATTATCTGTAAAAAAAAAAAAAAAAAAAAAAAAACATTCGCAAACTTTACTTGCGCGTATTTGAACGATGAGCGATTCAGAGTGGTCAAGCGTTTTCTACGGTTTGATTTTGTACCTCCGATCGTTGGAAATCTTTGTTGCGCAGAACTGTAGTCGAAATTAATTAAATTGCAACGTTACACTGCCTCCATTGATATTTAATAACAAAAATGAATTACCGCGGGAATTCGTGAGATTTGCTGATCAGCCTGCTGATTCAATTTCAATGTACCTGTTAGCGTTAAACGCGATTACTCGTTAATGAGTTATTTGTACACCTACCACGTTACAGTCTCGAAAATTATTCACTCGAACGTTTCCTACGCGCACCAAGTGGAAAATTCCAATAAATACCTTCGAGGAATTAGAGTGTTTTATCAAGCAAAAATTCTGTCGAAATTCTTTCTTGACTCGTTAATAAATCGAGCGGGTTTCTGGTTGAAAATCTTTTCGAATAATGTTCAATATTCAAAAAGATTTTCTTTTCGTATCATTTGCAGCAGAAATGTTCGAACATTCAATTCCAAAACGTATATAATAATAAATGTGATTGTTAAATTACTAGGGAAAACATTTCGTGTGGAAACTTGGAGCAAACTTTTAGTATCGTCAATCTTCTAAAAAACAAATGGATGATTTGAAAAAATGTCATCAGACGAAATATGCGTCACATTAGCTCGACCAATCAACTTGTTACGATGTATAAATCGCATGGCACTGCTCTTCACTATTACGCAAAATTTCTCAGAAGTTTTTAAATTAGCTAAGTGTATCATCGTAGAATCTACACTGTAAAAAGTTTATTACAAATTGTTGCTCGGCCTCTGATAGGTTAATACATTTCGTAAACGTTCGCGCGGCAATGGACGCGACACGGAATGGAGAAACGTCGAGATAGAAGGAAAACAAACGAAGGTGGAAAGGAACTATTACAAGAGAGTTATTAGAACGAGGAACAGAAGTAACGAGAAAACAGACGCGCAAAGGCGAAATTCGCGGGAGGGGATCAGAAATAGGTGAATGAGAGCGCGAGACACAAAGAAAAAGAAAATAGGGACGAAATAGTAACGAAAGCAGAAGCGGTGCAATTAAAACGGCGACGTACAGGATAACATACGGCAAAGAAAAAAAAAAAAAAAATTAAAAATTCTCTCTTCTGTCTGTTTTTTTCTTTTTTTTTTATATATATATATATTTTTAGATAAAATGATAGAAAAGACTCGAAAATATTGTTTTCTCTCTTTGGCCAAAGATGACAATTAATGATGTGGAGACCGAGAGATGACTACTAGCGCCACGTGAGCGTTAACTACTTGTGCAAAGAATACACTACTGATCATAAGCACTGGGACACCTGTTGATTGCATTTATTGGAAAATTCTAACGGATTACATAATAAATATAATATCTTTTATTAGAAGATAAAACACGTAAATAATAGATTTGCGACAAAAGAAAATTGTGATTAGCAGATGAAGAATTTAGTTATCTATGTTCCATTGAAATTATTGTAATAATCATAATATCTATATTACAATTATCATATCAAATATTTATCAATATATTAATACTTGATTAATGATATTTATCGATGTTTATTTGATTCAAATCAAATACACTAGCTGCCAGTGTGTACAAATGTTTTTAATTTAATTATTTACTTGTTTGCTTAATTCACTTTTATTGTACCTTCTCACTTTGTAAATATTCGAAACGATCAAATGTGTTTGGGTAACACTTCGGAAAGAGAAGAATACGTGCAGAGAACGTGAAGAGAACTGGGAAATAAGTTGGTGGTGGTGATGTGTATGTACGTGGACAAATAAAGACGAAGGTACACGGTGAGAAAGCGGGGCGCGATAAATTCTAATTAGATCCGGGCAGAATTTGACAACGTCTGGCGTGCATGAATCATGTATTAATCCAATCGCTAATGGGTATTAAGCTGGCTTGAAATTATAGCTGTCCTCTGTGCTACATACTACAAGTGCATACGTGTGTGACGCAAATTCTTACAGTGTTCGATTTTGTCGAACTTGTATGCAATTAGGGATGATAATATTGTTACGTTTTTGATAATAATTGAAAAACAAATATCGACGTACGTCTTTCAAATACTCTAAACTACATTCGCCAAAGTTTGATCAAATTGTCGTTTTGAATAGTGATATAGTAAGAAATCGTTTGAAATAACGATGTGTTAATTTTAGAGTTCCTCGAAACAAAGTACGAGCGAATTTTTTCTCCTCTTGATTAAATATTTCTCCTCGTTCCTTTCTCGTTTGGCTAACACGGACGACATATTGGAACAAAGATAGATTGAAATATTGAAATATTAAAATTGTAAGTTCGAAGCTTGACTGGCAGAACGATTCTTGCTTGATGAAATATCGATAAAACCGGTAAATTTACATTTAATAAATAATTCATGTTATCAGAAGGAGAAAAGACAATTTTTTTTCGATATTTGCACGAGTTATCGCTGTAGTATGATACATATAAATAACTTTCACCTCGTGTGTACTAAATATAAATAAATAAATAAATAAAAGATAAACGTTCACTCGCGAATTTTGATTTTTCGACGTTCAACTCCACTAAAATTAATTTTTAATGCGTGTCAAAGACTTTTCACTGAATTTTTCCAGATTCTTTTAAAAGCCTACGGCGATAGTTGCCATTCTGTCTAAAAAAATGAAACACCTCAGCAACCTCGATAAATCTCCTTTCTCTCTGGGAGTAAATTTGGTTAAACCAATTGATCGTGCAATTTTTCGCGCTCACCAATCAGCATCAGCGTCTTCGACGCGAATAATAAATCCCCAGTAACACGATCTGGCTCTCTCTCCAGCGAGAATTGCGAGAAATCTCGAATTCATTCTTTCGATCGTATCTTGGCGAGGAGAGAGGAGGGATGTAATTTTTTTCTAGTTAAGGAACCACCCACCCTGCACGAAAAACAAAAAAAAAAAGAGAAACAAAAAAGAAATTGGAAACCTAATGACCTGTTATTAACGTCGATGCGATCAGTGCGTAGCCGGGTATCGTGACTTACGAGCTGAAAGTTCGTACGGATTCGTGACGGTTCTATTCCTAATGGCTCGAATACGATTGCAGATAATGCACGTTAGTGTTGCGTGCGCCCGTACGTTATGCCTCGCATCAACGGAACGGAAATGCATGGAAAATTGCATTTTCGTTTGCAATTATACAGGATATACTGTGTGTATACAGGATGTTGTAAAATACGCGAGAGACATTTGCAAAGTCGAGGATTTGTAATGTTCTCTCTTTCCAGTGTGGAAAATAAAAGTTTTCCAGTTTTACAAGCGACTACATTTCAAGTACATATAGTCGTTCGTATCAACGAATCGACTAACGACGAGTCTTCCTCTTTGTTTGACAAGCAGCGGATCAGTTTAGCGTGTAATAAATGAGCTCGCGGAAATAAGTAATTTCTCCTTTGAGAATATTAAATCTTGAATGAAGAGGTAAAGTTGATCAGCCTGGCCTCGTAATAAATGGGTCCGAGGGTTGGGCATACTTGTTTGAGTGCTTTGTCCGTGCTAGAGCATAGTAACGTGTAATCGTATAATCAATAATAAAATAATTTGTTTACTCGTTCGTCAGAGTTTCAAAGGGGGAATAACATGTTACGATCTACCGAATAAATTGATGAAAATAGTGTGAGAATTAAAGAAGTAATTGATGAAAAAAGTGTGAGAATTAAAGAACTAATTGAATGAAGAAGTAAATTTGATCAGCTTGATCCGTAATAAACCTTAAACTTATTTAACTCTTTGAACACTTTGTTATGTACTAAAGTATTCGGTAAAAATAGTTTCTAGTAGCTTGTTAGAGTGTTTCAAAGAGGATGTAACATATTAATGCGTTGAGTAAATTCGTCAAAAAGCGTATGTTTCAAAGATGAATGTATTTCTCATCCGTTGTATGATCCTCATTCGTTATTAAACTTCGAGACCCGTGGCAACTTGGAGCACCCCCAAGGGGTTAATGAAATTGAAAAATTAACAGGGAGCAAAGTTGATCAGCTTGGCTCGTAATAAATAATGAATAAGTAATTTCTCGCTCCCTTGCGACGAAGGTGACACCATTTGGGAAAGCGTGTTTTCCTTCGATGTTATTTCGTTAATTAAGAAAGCAAAGCGATTTCAAGTGACAGGCCTTTTGATGGCCTATCGACAGCGATAGTCGAGATAAAAATTAATAAAAAATGATAAGAATTCATAGACTGCAGCGCAGCTCTTATCGATCAAATTACGAGAACCAACGAGTAAGATTTTCATCATTGACTTTTCTTTGCAAGGGGAGCGACTTATTTTTTTTTTTGCGGGTCGAACATAATTAACGAGAGTTGAAAATTGACAAAAATAGGTATTTTGTGACAGTTGTCTAAATCTTGATTGGTCTTGTCTAGAAATTTTTCACATATTTTGCGACACTAGAGTCTTAGTCGAGAAATATCACAACGAATGTTTGAGACACTGTTTCAAATTTTCATCAACCGCATAAAATATTTATATACTGTATATATACTATATAATACTATAATACTATACTATAATATATAGCATAATATACTATGTAATACTATACTACTATACTATATATCATATAATACTATACTGTAATACTATACTTCTATACTATATAATACTATACTGTAATACTATACAGTATACTATATAATACTATACTGTAATACTATAATACTATACTATACAATATACTATATAATACTATACTGTAATACTATCATACTATACTATATAATGTATAATATATTTTATATATATATAATATTTATATATATTATATACTATTTATATATATATATATATATAGACGCAAGACTGGACGTTTACCAACTCGTTAAACTCTTTCATACCCCATTTTAAATAAAGCAGCAGCGATACCCGCTGTTGTTAAAATCACAGGTTTTAGCAAGTCCCTTGTTGGCAGCCGACGTCGATTATGTCGATGTCCTTGCATTAAGCAGTTTTAAAAGCGATTTAAGCTCGCGCGAAAAGCGTAATTGCGAGGCGGAAGCCCGCTCGAACACACCGGAATTAAACTTTTAAATTTTCACTCGGTGAGGAGGAGGGGGGGGGGGGGGGGGGGGGGGGGGGGGGAATGCAGCGTTGCGAATGCCTCTGTGTGTCTGGATTAAATTCACCGGTAATTACCATTAACCGGTGATAATTTGTTTCGCTGAGGAAACAATCCAGTGAAATTGATACGTCATTTCGCGAGGGTGGAGAGGGAGGGGGAGGGGGAGAGGAACTCCGAGTATCTCTCCGACGAATATCCGTTTGAAAAACAGCGTCGATAACAAGTTAACCCTCGTTCGTGGTTAACGAACTTTCCGAAGACGCGGTTTCTTCGAACATTTCGGGAAATTTACCGTGAATCGTGCTCGCCTCCCGCGGAGTTTCGCATTCGACGAACCATCGCGAATATAATTACCAATTTCCAAGAGCGGAACTTCGACGACACGCGGCCCAGACAACCGCGCGAATTTACTTTCCGCATAGTTTTTCAATTATGCACGCCTCTGTTTTCGACCTCTGCAACAAGTTGAAACCGATGAAACATTGAAACGTACGGGAAGCAGTTGAAAGCAACAGACGACGGCGGGGCTGAATCGACTCGGTGCAGACAGCTCAATGGGAGAGAGGAATTCCAAGCGAGGAAGATCTTGCCCTCGAGGACAAGGGAAACTCGAAGATGAAAGGATACGAAGGGAAGATACGTGCATGTAAAATAATTTACGATATGAATAAAAGAAAGGGAGGACGAGAAGGAACGAGAGGGAAGAATCGAAATGATTGCGGAGGAGGAGAGATTCCCAGCAAACGAGAACGAAAACATGCAAATGGAAATAAAGACGGATTCTCCATGGAAAAATAACCGAGCTGCCTACCATTGTGCGCAATCGCGAAGAAAAAGAGAGTCCCTTTTCTCTGATGACTGCCTCTACACATAATAGTTACGTACTCACAGATACACTTTCTTTCTTTCTTTCTTTCTCTTTTTTTCTTTTCTTACGAGTTTGTACGGTTATGTCTGTGTGAAATAATGGGGAAACAAGTGTTTGGTTAACCCTTTGACCACGTAATTTTTCCGCGCCGATGTTGAAATAGCGGTGGCTAATTAATTAATTTCCAGAAGATGACATGTGTGCCCAAATGTGGCAACGAAACTCATCGACGACTATAGTGTGCGTCGTTGTGACGAATTGTGAGAATCAGATGGACTTCTCGGTTAATATTTCTATATTTATTCGAGGATGATTCGTTATATGCGGTTAAGGATTTGATAGAATTTCTGAATAATAGAATAATGGAAGATTCCTCCGACATCAACCCTTATATATAAATTTGCAATTTGCCCAGCCTTTTCAAGTTTCGTCAAGCATAGAATTCTCACTCTACGTTATCTGCAATACAAAGATATTTTATCTGAAGGTTCATTAGTTCTTAGTAGCAAGAAAGTTTCGTTTCAACTGCAATTCTTTGTTGCGTCACTAATTTAATATTATTCTCTACTGCAGATACAATTTCGTTCATTACGTGAATGATCCATGTAATACTAGTGTTGCGTCACATTATTAAATATAGCTTTCTTTTTGACTCTATTTTACATTACATGTGACATTTGTGTGACTTATTTTTTTCCATCGAAGCTACAAATTATCACTCGAATCATTCTCCTTATATCTTTGTATTCTTTTATTATTACCATGTATGTGTGCATTCAATTTTTTTTTTCAAGTTACTGCCTATCGAAACTTGAAAGATTATAATAAAACCGGACAAGTATCGAAAATTATCGAGAAAAGCAACGTAACGAATTCTTTATTTTACGAAATAAAGAAAGCTACTACCGAGCGAATGACAGTTACTGGAAATTCGATTTCATTGCCAATGTTTCATTTATTTCTCTTTGGTATTTTGTCAATGAAATTTCGTTTGTCGATAGAATCGAACTTTTACACTTTTATAGAAAATGAAATATAACGGAGAGATAATCTAGTATTGCCGGAATTTTAAAAATTCCACGGAGTCGTCTCCTTTGCCTTAATGGCCTTATTTTGCTTATTTCGTTCGCCCGGCAAAGCCTTCGTAAGGTTTTCCACATTCCAGGTTGAACCGGGGCTAACTACTCCCCGGCCAAACTAACCTCGTTACATAGAAACGATATTAGAGGAACGAACGTCACTCCATCGTTGCAATCTACCATTTGAAATACTGTTTGACCAGCGAACGAAGTATATTTAATTGGAAAATTAAGTTCGCTTGTAGCACTCTCGGTCGGCTTTGCGCAAAACAAAGAGGACACCGAGCTTGATTAAACATTTTCAGCTCGCAAGTTCTTCCAAGAAACTGTGCGAAAGTTTGCAAAAAAAAAAAAAAGAAGAAAGAGGAAAGAAAAGGAAGGAAACGACAATGCAACGTGACTTTTCTACTTTATGAGCGATTAAAATGAAATCACCGTCGGGCGAATGATAATTGCCGAAAATATGAAATAAACCTAATTGTCAGAAATGAAGCTAATTAATTGTTACCGATAATTATTGGGAATTCTGAAATTAAGAAGATGACGATTATCAAGAATTCAGTTTCGGTATAAAGGAATTAAATTCTTTTATCTTACAGCAGTATAGAAATATTCAAATTTTCCTAAATTCATACGAATGTTGTTAATTCAGTTTCTCTGCTACGAATTTTTACATTCTTTGTAAACTGTAATAATTGTCACGTTTATATTATCAGCGATTATATTAAAAATATACGTAATATCACAATTTAATTAATGGTATTCTGAACAAAAATGTTGAAACGTTTGATCAAGAGTTCAATCATATCGTGTTTAATGATCTACATAATATCTCGTGTACTCTCTATGTAACATAATTTCTATCGAAGTAGGCATTTACATTTGAGCGTTTACTTTCAGTTGCACGCAAACGTTTGCCAGCAATTTAAGTTAAAATCGAAACGCTCGGAATTTCGCTGAAAACCCCTAAAGCTTCAATGTTTATCGACAAAAAATAAAAATGAAAATAAAAATAAAAAAAACGTAGAAAATAACGGCTGAAACTTTGTTACCGTCACAGCGAAGAACTTTTATTTGCGAAATAAAAAAAGGTGGAAAACAAAAAGAGATAAGGTCTTTTCATCTCGCATGACTTTGTGAAATGAAAAATTCGAACGACGAGAGACCAATATGAGATCTGCGATCGAAGATCAAACAACTTTCTTGCCCTATTTTACCATCGCGCTGCATGTCTATAGTGAGTCAAACAATTCCAAACGGAATTGTTGCTTTTACACGATTAACGAAATTAAATTGTAATGGAAGAAAACATGGAATGGACTTTTTCTGGAGTTTTCTTTATATTATATATTATATGTACTTTTTTC
Source organism: Frieseomelitta varia (assembly GCF_011392965.1). Lineage (NCBI taxonomy): Eukaryota > Metazoa > Arthropoda > Insecta > Hymenoptera > Apidae > Frieseomelitta > Frieseomelitta varia. The sequence continues at coordinate 65,594 of NW_025110568.1, forward strand.
TTTTTCTTTTTTTCTTTTGGATGCCAAATGGTTTTCTTTTTTATATAAATTGAATCTTCTGGATATATAAATATTCACGAATATCGTATAATACCATTGTCGGTATTGAGAAAATATAGAGATATTGAAATATTTATAAACTTCATTGATAGACAAAAATATCTACCAATGAAAATTGCTTGTATGATAAAAACGGAATTTACTTTTCCTCAACTCTGGATTTTATTAAACATCTAATCTTTGTACGTCACGTCTTTGTACGCAGAATATTTAGAAAAAAAAGAAATAAAAATAAAATTACGATTGCCTTGAATATTAAAATAGATATTAAAACTAACAGAGAATCTCGCTAATATAATCGCAGGATAAAAATCAAATTCAATCGTTCTTCTCATTTTATATATTAACAACGAAGAACTTCAAGAAAGGAAAGAAAATTTACAGAAAATGAAACAGAGATGTAACGTCTGTGAGATGGTCGATGTAAAGAACAAAAACTTCCTTTCTCCGTACAAATTTTCTAAAATCATTCGACCGTCTTTCCCCCACTCTTTAATATCTGTCTTAGGAACCAAAAAAAGAAAAGAAAAAAAAAAAAAAACGAAAAAGGGAAATTCAAATCCAATACGTGCGACTCGCATCCTTGAGGATGGTGGAATTCGCGAGCAAAAATCCGCCGACGTTGTACGCCGTGTCTGGACTTTTGCTAAACAGAATTCGATGTATGGATAGGGGCTTCGAGATCGTTGTTTTGGAATTTTCATGGAAATACTCGATTCCAGGCGACGTGCATCGAGGCGCGTCCTCGACGAGAGGTCTCCCGCCGATATACAGGCCCTTTCAAAATTCAATTCCGCGACTTCAGCCGCTCTTCTCCTCCTCCTCGGTCTCGAGATAACCGGCTGCCTGCGGGAATTAAATTTCCATCTGGCTCGATCGCTGCGAGGGTTTTGATAGAATATTTTGCATCTCGCGCGTCCGTGTACCACCCGCGTGCGCTACGTCTTGCCCTTCTGAACTTATGTGCCAATATACTACATAACTACGTAGTATACACACACACACATGTATATATATGTATACATATGTCAGTATGTACGTATTTTTACGTGTGCATGGATACGTATATTCAATCGCTTCGAGTATTATTACTTTGGTGGTCGATCGTTCATAGGCAATAACTGTGCACTTTACCGATATACTCCGCGCGGGTGTGTACATGTATGTGTGTATGTAACAGTCTCCAGATAGCGTAACTTCCTTTAATTTCCTCCAAACGTTCAACCTCACTTACTTAGCCGGATAAACATCGAGCACTCGCCGTGGGTTCTCCTCCATGTCTGATTCGACTATACGAATATTCTATTAAAACGTATCAACCCTTTTAATGAAATATATTCTCTGAAATATATGTACATATATACATATATATCCTGTGAAATATATATATCGAGCCTTTAATTTGGAATTAAAAGTTGACACAGCAATCGTTGTTGGGAAACGAAGTTGGGAAAACTTCAAAATTTCGTTGATGAGTTAGTAACTCGTCTTCCACGCTGGAAAAACAACGACGTCGTGCGTTTCCTGAGAACTATTGAATTGTTAATTTTTTTTGTGACATTTTGAAGTACAAATACAAAAGTGTGTTCAGTTTACACAGATGTTGAAACGAAAAATAAGTACAATTTTGTTCGTCATGTCGAATTTCATTTAATTCGTATGTCAAGAATGATTTTAAGTGACAATTCGGGATTAACGAGCTAGATCTAGGTTAGAGTTGAAATTTTGTGTTTTTTATTCTCAAGAAGAAGTGAGAATTAAAGAAGAAGTTGAAGCAGAGGGTTTTGTGTTGAGGAACATTTTGTATTTTCTAGTTTGCATTTTGTGTTACTTTTACGAAATGGCTGAGCTAGAATTGTCTCGATGCAGCAACATTTCGAATGACGAAAAGAAAATCAAAGACCTTTTTCTTTTACTATATTCACTGGTGCTGCAAGTGTGTAGAATATTTTTTTTCCTTGTGAAGAAATTTTTACAAAACATCTTCACAAAAATATCTATAGTAAAAGAAGTTACGTACTTCGTGTTTCTTCAGCAGAAACTAAAAGAACTTTATCTTTAGTACAGTAGTAGTATAAGTAGCAGTTCAGAATTTTTATTGGCCAGAGACAAAATCACAAGATCTCAAATTTTTCGCAGTTGTCGCATCGACTGTCAACGGCCGATATTGTTTTTTAAAATAATTAAAATGCAAAAACCGCAAAAAAAAGTCGAATCGGTAAGAGAAAAAAAAAAAATTGATATTTTTACAGAATCGGTCCATAACATTAGTTTCGCGCAAACTTGTGGTATTCAAAATATTATATATATTTTTAAGAAATCACAATATATTGAGAAATATATATTGCAAGAAGTTACACATACTGAGTTATATATATATATAAAACAATAGATTTAGATCATATATGTTTATACTTCTCAATATATTGCGATTCTTTAGGCAAAAATGATAGGTATGAAACTCGCGTAGCGCAATGAAAACGCATTAAAATACTTGGTAATCCAATTTCCAAAGCGACGACGGAGGCAAGGACGGTTTTCTCAAAAAGGGGAGGCGAAAGCGCAAAGTTGAAGAGGATAGAAAATTCTCTCCGCCGGTTCTTTCCCCTGGTAATTTACCAACGGCATAGTAATAATAGTGCAGTAGCCAGACATAGAGGCAGCAGTTTCACTTATTACAATCCGGTGGTGGTCTTTTGTCTTTGTAGAAGCGACTCGTACGACGATTATTCCGTAGGCAACCTCCGGATCTGAATACGTAAGTGGGTATTTATCCGCGAATGCGTAACGGTGCCGTCTCAACGTGTGTGCATATACAAGGTGTCCACCGGAGTTTAACCATCCAGCTTTGTACATTTTTACGGATAATTGAAGTAGAAAATTTTATACAAACGCGCTCGTGTGTGTGTATGTGTGGATGAGAGGATTTCCGTGAGTTTTTTTTTATTTTTAGAGTTGCAGCTTATTTTTGCATTTCAACGAGATATTTAATATTTTAGTACGATATTAGAGATATAGGCGTTCGCGTTGCGCGAGAGCAGTACGAGTTCAACAAAAATGGATATCCACATTTTAATTGCCAGCCATTAACGGTTTAATTGCCAGTCATTAACATTTTAATTGCCAGTAATTGATGGCCACGTTTTGAGATGTTTGAAAGAACGAGAATAATTTCAGCTTCTTTTCTTTTTTCTTTTTTTTTTCATTCCTTCTCTTTCATTGCGTCGACGTCGGTAATTTCACAATGTTGTTTTCTAATTGAAACACATAGTTGCGCCAATTCCGTGGTTAGACTTGATATTTAATAATTAAACGTGTTTAACAGTTGCGTGTTCACGTTAATTTCACGTAACAAACGAACGCACATTAAACCTTTTATTATTTCGTGGTCAAGGCAGACGAGTTTGTATTTGTTAATGTTCACACAACTTAAGTATATATACATGTATGTACAGTCAGTGACGAAAGTCCACATACATTAGCAAGCTCCAGACACTCGAAGAAAAATAAGGATTTTCAGTATTTCACAGACGGTAATTTGCCTCTCGATTAAATTTGTACAAACTCCACATAAAACAACGATGTTTCTCTGTGTTTGTCTAGTGGGTAAACAAATAAAATAACGAATAAAATAAATCCCTATCGTGGTATAGCGAATGTTACTACGCCTTTTTTTTATATCTTCTGTTTGATTACACTCGTCAGGGGCGTATATTCATCTCAGAGAGGGTTAACCACCTTGCGCTGGCAACTGGGATTGCGGACCGCTTTCTTCTTACTTTTTATTTTTCTTTTCGTCTGTATGATATCACTGGATAGAAATTATTGAGAAGTAATCCATTTATTATTTGTTTTACTATTTACCTAATTTGTTTTACTTAATTGACTATTGCAATTTTCGAAACAAAAAATTTGCTCGCCCAAGAAGTATATATTCGTCATATTGCAGAGTATTGTGAGTTTGCTCGCCAAATTCTGCGCGACACACCCTGTATATGCACCTGTATATTCTGTACTTGTATGCACCCGTTTATCCGTCCCGCTCTCTCCATATTGCGTTTCACGTAAATCGTTCGCATCGTTTGTTCAAAAGTTTCTTTCCTCTTCTTTCGGGGGGCCTCTGTTCATCGGCGCACGCCCGTTCGTTCGTTTAATCGTTCGTTTTCAATTGTTATTCGAACGATGCGCGTCTTGACAACGGCGGCACCTCTCGGCCAGGCTTTGGAGATCGTTTCCCATTAACTATAATTGGTATCGACACGTTAAATAATTTGCATTCATTGTTTGCCAACGAATTGTTTATCCCCGCCCCTCTCGTTGTCTGAAATAGCGCCGCTCCGTGTTTTATTCCCGCGGTACGAAACGGTATGATAACGAGCTCGGATGGTTGCCCCGTGTTCCTCTGGATTTCGACCTAAATGGAATGAACTTTGACCAATGAAGTTTAACGCGCCGCGCGAAATGATATTGATTTTTGAACGACGGCGATTGCGCTCGGTTACTTTCACGTTTATAATTGATTAACGAGCATTGATTCCCGAAAGCAAACCGTTCGGGAATCGAACTCGTCGAAACAGCAGCGAGTAAAAATCCGCAGTCTGGCGATTGTTGCCGAACTTGAACTTTTTGAACAAATCAATTATTTACTGCCGCATCAATTACCGGTTTATTAATTGTAAGAGAATTAGACGAGTGCAGGTTCTGTACTAGTAAATAATTAATAGAATAATTAATATATTTCTTCTTGTTTCACAATTTAATTTATGGAATTAAACAATGTAGTTTGCGAGAGTCACGAACGTTTACTTTTCAGAAATATTTACTTTTTATGGCAACTTCAAGTGTAGGACTTTTCATGGGTCTGTACAGTAGAAAGTTAGAACAATTGACATATATCTCTTTGTTTCTCAATTTAGTTAAACTATATAGTTTATGAGAGGCACGAATATTTATTTTTCAGAAATATTTATTTTCCATTGCAACTTGAAGTGTAGGATTTTTTATGGATCTGTACAGTAGAAAGTTAGAGCAATTGACATATATCTCTTTGTTTCTCAATTTATTTAAACTATATAGTTTATGAGAGGCACGAATATTTATTTTTCAGAAATATTCATTTTCCATTGCAACTTGAAGTGTAGGACTTTTTATTGATCTGTACAGTAGAAAGTTAGAACAATTGACATATGTCCTTTTGTTTCTCAGTTTATTTAAGCAATATGGTTTGTGAGAGGAGGCGAATCATAAATATTTACTTTTCATTGCAGTTTAAATTAATGGAACTGCTTGTAGTTCTGTATTGTCAGAGTTCTACGCTTCAAATTTCAATGAAAAATAAATATTCCTGACTCGTGCCTCTCACAGACCATATTGCAGAGGACTACGAAGTTGAAATCCATAACGTAAGACGTGTTGATTAAAAATAGAGAATGTCTGTGACCTATTGGCACGAAACAAAGAATGTCTGCTCTTTTTACTTTCACTATTTCTGAATAGTATGAGTTCAACAACATTACGTCAGATCTTTGATACAGTAGCAATAGAATGAACAATAAAATTCTTTTTTTTTTTACAAAATTATAACGGTTTGATTGTGAATAATTTCTCATCGATCGAATTAAGCGATCTTTTAATTTTGCTTGCTGCACTGTTGTGTGAGATACTCTTTCACAAAAAGTCCTAAAATAATCGTAAACGTGTTAATATTTTCACGAAACTTTACAAATTGGTACTTTTGAACATTTCAGTGTCGCTCTAATATTAAATCCTCCAGAATTTAACGTAATGGGAAATTTGTGAGGTATTATTGGACAAAAATTTCGCATCTTCGAAGTATAAACTCACTTGTATGCCTTGCAATTAGAAATAAAAAGCGACAAGTGTCAAAGGAAAACGGAACAGTGTCGTTTGCTGCGCATCGGATCTAAGTGAATTGTGACAAACGGCGATGATAACGCAGAGTTTAAATTTAGTTTCGTACAGTCGTACCGCCGGTGGAAAAAGAGACTAGCCTCTCTGAAATACGGTGCCTTGACTTCAGAGTTATAAGCGTGTTGAAGTTGCACGTTGTTTTTCAAAAGTTCTCGCAATTTATAGCGCGCCGGATAGAAATGCACAAGTATAAAAATGCGTGAAGTTTCTGTCGCGTAATGTGCCTGCTGATTGCAACAGTTTCTTAGCTTTTACTTTCGTTGAACAGATATTATTTCATTTTCTTAACGTTGCTATTTAAATTTCCTTCACGTTGTTCCTTCAAATTCCCATTTTATTTTCTCAATATCGTTATTTAAATCCCCTTGGCATCAGTATCAATATATTTGAGTTACGAGTGACTCGAAGCAGATACCGAGTTGCAACGTGAATCCACTCGCAACGATTAAAAATGTAGAAAAAAAAGTTTACGCTGCAGACGTGTCACGTATCTACATGTTACAACTTTATATTACAATATATATATATATATATATATATATATATATAGTCAGAGAGGTCTGCTTGTCAAATTTCAAATATTTTAAATCGTCAAACGAAACGTTTTCGCATTTATAAAAATACAGTAATGGCCGATACGATAGTTCAGTACAATGGAAAACACATTAAAAAGTAAAAAGTCGACGGAATCGTCCATTATCCTCCGCCTAACAAGGAACCCCCCTCCCACCTTCGAATATCACGCAATCGTCCATTATCTCCTCGATTCCTGCGCTGAATTAATCGATACAACGCGGTCGAGTTTCTCGGCCATCAAAATTTCCCATCTACAAATACATATCGCGCGAAACAGGTATTTCAATAATGTCGCGGCCGAATTCCCTTGCAAAATTAAGGGATTAAAATGATCGAACGTTGCACACGGGGACAAAAGAGGGTAATTGACCGATAGGCCAACGTATGCGATGCATACGTCGAGATGGCCAGCATATGGCGTGCGTCGAGCGGCAACTGCGCAGGAAAGCGAGACGCAACTCCAACACGAGACACCGGGTATGATCCTGATCCTACGTACACGTCGTATAGCCACTTGAATAAACATCAATTTGATATCGCTTGGATATTGTATCATCCGTACGTGCGCGCCTTCGCCGTGCTATCATAACGCGCGTAAACGTCTGGCTGTACAAGCTTCTTACACCTGTGCACGCCATCGTCAACCGCATCCCACCTTTCTCTCTCTGTTCGCGTTCTGCCTCTCTGACTCTTGCCTCGCTCGCCTTTTTTTTTTTCCTCTCTTTCCACGGTAATCGTGTTCGCGCGTATTGTTATCACCTTTATTCCTTCCCGCTCGAACGTGCTCTTTCAGAATATCTCTTTTTTTTTCTTCTTCTTCTTATTTCTCCGTTTCTCTCGTTGCATGTTTTTCTTCACGCAGTAAAATAAATTTTCTACCTTTTGCATCAGGGTTAATTAATATATTTATAATTTTAATTATCTCGAGAGTAAATCTAAATGTATATAAATATATTTTTTTGTGAAATAAAAGAAATGAATGTAGAATATTTAGAAATTAAATGCTTGTCGTATTTATTAATATCTAGTTTTTTTCTAGATAACTTATATATAATAATTTATTAATTAATTAAGTAATATTATTTAATTACATAGCAAAATTTATGGGACAAACTATAAATTTATTTATACAACATCATAATTTTACAATGGGTGTGGAAATTGAAATGGGACAAACTACAAATTTATTTCTGTGACATTATAATTTTGCTTTTTAAATTATGAGTTTAGTATTAATTAATAATAAAGCAATTCTTACTTTCAATGTTTTTCGTTTTTGTTTCGGAAAAAAAGCGTTTTATTTTAAAATTTATATTCGATTCGTGAAACGTTCCTGGCTGTCGTTGTATCTCTCTGTTGCTCGATCCTTTTAGCTTGTCCTTTATTTTGTCCTTTAGATTATAGAACATTATGCAAGTTTAAGGAAGCAATGATACGTAGAAAACCTGTGGTCCGTCCCGGACTCGGCAAATCTCATTATGGAAATCTGTTTATCATTAAACATCTATCAGTAGGATGTCAATGGATGCTGACACTGTGCCGAGTGTATGCTCTGCGTGGCGTGCATGTGTACGCACGTGCACTTGCGTAATTTGCGTTAGCGTCTTGGAACTGTGTACACTAAACAACGGCGATGTGTAAATAGATTTTGGTAACTCGCCTTCGGGTTTGGTTAATGGTATAACGTTCAATGGGCTTTGTTGACACCCTGGTCTGGTTAAGCTGGCTTAAAGAACCGAAACCGAGGACCAAGTTCTCTATTTCCGCTCGATTCGTTAACGTTAATACTGTGCAGCAATTGACACTGATATCCGGACGCCGAGTACTGAAACTGAATACATTTCCTCAGCTAATGTAATCAGTTAACATACCTTTTTCTCAACTAATACAATATACTAACTTTTTGTAAAATATATTTTTATATATAATTCATATATGTTATATAATTTTTATATATTTTTATATACTGAAACTGAATACATTTCCTCAGCTAATGTAATCAGTTAACATACCTTTTTCTCAACTAATACAATATACTAACTTTTTGTAAAATATATTTTTATATATAATTCATATATGTTATATAATTTTTATATATTTTTATATACTGAAACTGAATACATTTCCTCAGCTAATGTAATCAGTTAACATACCTTTTTCTCAACTAATACAATATACTAACTTTTTGTAAAATATATTTTTATATATAATTCATATATGTTATATAATTTTTATATATCTTTATATATGTTATATAATTTTTTTGTAACAAGAAATTGAGCTTCGGTTCGTTTTCTCGAAAAGTTCGAAACTCCTCCACTTTGCAAATTCGTTCTACACGGTCGCAGAGGACGATAAATGAAAGACACCTCACTTTTCGAAGATGCTACAAATATCCCTCGTAGTTTGGCCGTGTTAGTTTACGCAGGATTTAATATTTGAAAATTGGCGCACACGTTATACGACAGATACTGAAATCCACCATCGAGACAGACACTCGTGGTTATTAATAAACCCAGGCCAATCGCCGCGGTATTAAAAACAAATAATAACTCGGCGTAATAATTCAATCTAGAACCAACACTATCCACCGGATACCCCGTAAATTCCTCCTATTAAACAATTCTATTAAATTTCCAATCAAATTCCGCCAACAATAAAACGCACAAAGTTATTAATAAAAAAAAAAAAAGAAGAATAAAAAACTGCCGGTCTCCACAGTATTAAAAACGAATGAACGTTGTATAATTCAATCTAGCATTCCATCAAACATCATCTACCGTGAATATTAAAATTTCTAGCTGATATCGATCGTTGCGAAAAAGAGAAAAAAAAAAAAAAAATAAATAAATATGGCAGAACGATCGTGAGGATTCACGTGCGTGTATATCGCGCGATTCAGAAAGCGTGAAATGCTCGGAGGAACGCGTGAAAACGCATTAAAAAAAAAAAAAAAAAAGAAGAAGAAAGAAAAAAAAGAATATCGCGCGAGACGAAAGCATCGTGGGCCTTTTGGCATCCCTCCAATTTCGATAATCTCGTCGGCCGCTATCATTATTATGCCCATTATTGGCCTCGTTATTTAGTAGCCGGTAAATCCCAGGGAACCGCATCCGTTCGACCATTCACGGATACCGAACGCAGGACGGCTGCAATCAGTTTATTGTTCGGCAGAGGGAAATATATTTTCCAAACGAGAAGAGTGCTAAAGTGTCTTTAGCCCGCGTCCGGTTCCTCTACCCCATTTTCTCTTTCGCGTTTCCCCAATTGCCAGCGGGATTCCGCAACGTTCGTAAATTATCCTCGCCGTTTTATTTATTCGCGGCGAGATATTCGGCTAATATTTTGGATCTCAAATTCGACGATTTACGTACATTTGAATTGCTCATAGAGTTCGAGAGAGAACTTTGGAGAAGAGGCTGTGTGTGTTCGTTCAACTTCGACGTTTGGCTCGATTGTCATAAATTTAATTTTTGAATTCTATCGGCGAGAAGTTTTGGTTATTGAACCGCGGACATTTGCGCGAATGTTATACTTTTATTTAGCTGCCTGTTCAACAAAGTAGGGTCAATTTGCGTCCCTGAGTGAAGAGAATTTTGAGAGAATTCGAATTTGATTCAGTGAATTACTATGAATTTCGTCTTTTTAAATTTTCATCTCGCGTCCTAGTTGCTGCAGTTACAAACATTACTGCAAATTCGTATATTTTTGTTTAAGTTTACGTTCCGAGCGAAATTTCACAATTTTTATTTCTCCCGAGTAACTTGAAAACTGATTCTGCAACATAGCAAAGGCTTCGCTAAGTGAACCAAATTTTTCTCGCGTCTTTTTGAAGCCTAGTATAAAAAAAAATTATTCGATAGCTTTTCTATAAACAATGCGATAAGTTCGCTCACGTAGGGTTAACGTAATTAAAAAAATATTAGAGTTTGACGTTAGAAAATGTTGCTTCACTCACTACAGTGTGTGTTACATCCTGATTATTTTACGTATTTTTCGATACTGGACGAATACCGTGCTTTCTGTACTTTCAGACTTTCGATAAATGCATAAAACTTCAATTATCTTTTTGTCGAGGTGTGTATATTTACTATTTTGATACGAAGCGAATCGAATAAATGAAAAGTATCAAAGTGTATCTCGTTTTGAGACGGGAGAGATGATTCAAAGGAAGAGAAAATCGTTTACGTTGGTGGATCTTTAAGAAGCGTGGAAATAAATGAAAGCCTTTGGAAATAAATATTAGCCCCCCCCCAAGCGATATTTCTGTAAATTAAGTTTCATTGAATGAGAATGATAAATTGCTTTCAATATACTTGGCAATTAATGTTCGTCAGTCGAGTTTCGCAGTAAAGTGAATTAAATTTACAAAGGTTGTTTGTTACTCCTTAACAATTTATTGCTTCAAAGAAATACGATTAACTTTAATTAACTTGTCTTCCACTAATGAAAATTCTGACGAAAGACATTATCTACCGAAAGATACGTATGAGGTTTAAAATTAATATTTGCCTATATGCACGTGAGAATTAATTAATTTTTATATCACTTTCACTCAAAAGCGTTCTTTATTTATTGAACGGAACAAACTCCTTCTCACGTTTTTCTTAAAAATTTGAATACTATACGTTTCCAATTTTTTAAATATAATTAACTCTCAGTATTACTAAAAAAAAAAAAAAAAAAAAAAAAAGGTTATAATACGAATAAAATATTTATTTCCTTTTTAAAATCTAAATTTTTGAGCCCAAAGTATTATCCAATATAATTCAAACTTTCTTTCGTCCACCTTAATGTTGCGCACCTTAATAATGCGAATAATCAACTCGGTGCCTGTGTGTGAAAATCAACAGAGTTTCTAAAGTGAGGCTAATATCTGATATCGCCAATAGCCGCCATCTTTATCGCGAAAGTTTCGCGCTATTAGAACAGGGAAAACAGGTTTCGGTGATCGAACGGATCTGAGTTTTACGAGTATTCCGGTTAATCCTCGAATAAGCCTTCCCCGAGATGAAGGCTCTCCGGCCTTCGATATCTCGAAGGAGACGAGGGTAAATGTAAAACGGAAGTTTTCTCAAAGTTGTAATTCCGTTAACGAGCGAGAAAGTAGCACTTGACTGAAATGTGTAACACTCATAGCTACACTGTTCGTATCGTTCGTTTCAACAAAATTCATGAGCCCACTTTTACACAAACATATAATACAGTGTACGTATACATACACTATTCTATACCACATATATAGTATAATGTAGTTGAACATTAATTTCAAAATATAATATAATATATTATATTTTTACAGTATAGTATAATATGTATTGTTAAGTACAGAATAATATATTATGTTTACAGTATAGTATAATGTATATTGTTAAGTACAGAGTAATATATTATTTTTACAGTATAGTAATATATATTGTTAAGTACAGAGTAATATATTATTTTTACAGTATAGTATAATGTATATTGTTCAGTACAGAATAATATATTATTTTTAAAGTATAGTAATATATATTGTTAAGTACAGAGTAATATATTATTTTTACAGTATAGTATAATGTATATTGTTCAGTACAGAGTAATATATTATTTTTACAGTATATTATTTTACAGTATAGTAATATATATTGTTAAGTGCAGAATAATATATTATTATTATTATTATTTGAAAGTATGAATTGCAGACACTATTCAGTAAAAGATTATCTGCAGATGTAATAATTAATAATTATAATTAGATTGTTTTTACGTGGCTTGATACGTGGTGAAGATTTTTGTACAGATTGATTTATATCGAGCGTTCAACAGAGTTTTTGAAAGTGAACGCAATTTACATTTTTGTGTATAATTGTGAACTTTCACGAATCACGATTCATTGCTCGTATATTTGTACGTTAAATCAATCTTTTTCTTTTTTAAGATTCCGAATTTCATTATTCAGACACCGGATTTAAAAAAAAAAAATCACTAGTATTTTAAACATTAGCATTAGAAAGAATATGATTTAGACGATTTAAAGGACAAACGACAATAGTTAGGTAATAATAAACTTCAGGTAAGGTAAAATTGTCGAATTTTCTCAGTTTTAAAATTGATAACATTCTGACATCACACAGAGTTTATAATTTCCGCTTACTTGATATCATCATTATTAACAGAGTCAATTAATTTGCTGAAATTGGACGCACGCGAGGTGTAACGCAGGTCACGTTGCGTTACAATGCGTCGCGGAGATCGGACAAAAGTTTGAAGGATCCAAGCTGTTTGCGATCCAAGCGAGAGGCTACTCGAAATTCAGCGTATCGTATGACGTAAGTCGATCGGTGAAAAGAGTCCATGCAAAGAATCGCGACGTTGTTTAATGATTAATCGCGGGAAATCTCCGGCAGCGAGCCGAACGGCTGGAGGAGAGCACGGATAACCGAGCGGTATATTACGGGGAGATGCAGACGAGATTTTTCTAAGATGAGAGAGCCCCGGCCCCCGATGCTCGTGAAAAATTCAACAGAAGCATTTCGTAGTCGCGTTTTCCCGTTTTTCTTTTCCTCCGGGCCGGGGCTCGTTCTTTCTCTTCCAACACATTTCTGCAATCCCTCCTGCCAGAATGCTCGATCGGTTCTCTCTTATGCAACGGCTATAAGAGATCCCATACCCGCTGTTATACTCGCTGTTTCGCATTATCAAGCGGAGCACGGTGCTCGTTCATTTGAAATTGTCGTGTTTTTTTTTTCTTTTTTCAATATTTTTAAAACGCAAGGATAAAAATATTTTTGTCGTCGTAGGAGATTGTAAAATGATTTAGTAGTGTAACTATCGATGACGTAGAAGTATACAGGGTGTCCCATTTTAAACTATAGATGCAATTATCTCTGAAACTGTTTGTTGTTTATTAAAAAATGTCTAGAATGCATTTCTTTTCCCTTCTGTTTGTTGAGAGTACAGTAAATTGGTTGGATTTCCTTTTGCAAAATTATTCAAAAAACATCGATGACGATTTTGTCTGTAAAATTGTTTACAGTTCTGAGGATCACTTTGAAACTACAAGAAATCATAAGAGAGAGACTTCTCAAATGACGTACTTCGTCAAGAAATTGAAAAATCATTTATATATTTCTAAAAATATATATATGAAAAGATATTGACCGTAAGATTCTGGGAAATTCGTTTCATTCCCACGTCGAATCAACGGAAATAAAATTCAATTCAAGTAAGTTATGCCCGTCTATAAATCACAGTGTTTCAACACGTTTCAGAATTTCATGTTTCCAGGTTGTCCAAAATTTCGTGCGATCGTTACAAATCACGAAAGGAGAGGATCACGCGTGAAACGGGTGTAATTTCATCGGTCGATTACATACATTCGTTGTCAGAAAGAAGAGAGAGAGAGAGAGAGAGAGAGAGAGAGAGATTTCGGTCGCAAATCATTCTTATCGGTTTCGAATAAAGTGGGTGAGCAAGATACGCGCTTGAACTCTCGAGATAAGGCCGTTAGGTGTTAAGGGCACGTGGCTCGTCACGTGCCATCGATAGATTCCTTTTACGATTCTTCTTCCAGATAAAAAACTAGACCCTTCGCTCTCTCTTCAAACGGGAATGCCGATGTTCCCTTTCCTACCATCGCCATTTTTTCACGCTGTTCCACCTTTGGATTATTCTCTCCCCTCGCGTTGTCTTCTCCCTCTACTAACACCCCGCTTTATGTCTCACGCTCCTTTAGTTTTTTTCTCTCCCTCGAGCACGCGTTCTCGCGTTTAATCCATTTGTTTTTCTCGATCGGGTGCAGTGACTTCTTAATCGTCGGTCTAACGTTTAATTAGCTTTTGCACTTACGAAACTGTAAACGTTTCGCTCTGTTCGCTTTCCGACGCGTTTTCAGCGGGAGGGAAGATGTTTGAGAAAGTTCGCACGGTGCTTTCGAGTCTTCCGGATTCAGGTTTCAATTTATTCTTTGAAAATTTTTTAACAATAATTTGGGAGGTTGTTGGGAGTGAAAGTTAAATTTAAATTTAAATATCGAATTTTATACGAATTGAATGTACGGAGTGCAAACATTTATTTGCGGTTTGTATATCACGTGTTTGAATATTATTTAAAAAAAATGGAGTCGAGATAGAAAATTGTATCTGTAGAGTTTGTCTATATAGATATTGTTGGACATTCGTTTCTTGTAAATACGCAAAACATTACAAAAATTAATGCAGTGAAAACAAATGACAAAAATTCAACAATTCAGTGTAATTCAAAATAATACAATTTAATATAGCAACACAATTTTTTGCACAATAATTTAAATTAATTAATTATTAATGATACAATTTTAGTAAATTAATAATATTAATTTTTTTGTAGTAATTTACGACAATTTCACAACAATAGTAAAAATATTTAAAAACCGAGTAACCGAAATCTTCAGAAATTTCGTGAAAAGAATATATCGGAATAAAGTACGTATCAACAATCTACTGCAATATTATTTGCCGATTAATATGTATATGCTTCAATCAACAACAGCGTAAAAGATCTGAAGATGTAATTAGAAATTACCTCCTGAAAATGAAACCTACGGCCATAGTTGATTACTAATTTGACGATGGTGTTGGACAAGCGGCGCCGTCAAAGGATTTTTATCCAGTTGAACGGGGGCCCTTCGATGCTGGATAATGCATCGTCCATTAAAATTAATAATAACGAGCTCGTTAGTTATTCATGGTCGCATAATTATTCACGATATCTCCCGTGTGAAATTTCAACGAGAATTTCTATAAAAGTACATCGGTACTAATTTTTCGACGAGCCAAGTTAATATATTGCCCTGTCTCTGTTCATGCATCTATTATTTTAGTTCGAGTTTTTTTTTTTTTTTCTTTCTATTATTTCAGTATCATTTTTTTCACGGAGCGTCGTATAGAATAATAATAATTATTTAGGGAGCACGAATGAAATTTTTTAAGTTTCCAAGTTTCTCTAAATTTTTAAATTTTCAAGATTACTTGTCTGAATGTACTTCTTTATCAGCTACAGGACACAATAAAAATATATATATATATAGTTGTATGAAAAAAAAAATTGATGATCTAAAAACTCCAAAAAGGAGTTACTTTAGAAAAAAAAAAACATTTTTACTAATTACACATTAGCCTCTCGATACCATTCACGTTAAAATTTTACATCGTTGCAATTCGAAAAGATATTTAAGCTTCACTTAATGGACCTGCCCGTATAATACCTTCCGATGAATTGCAGCCGATTATCAGAATAATTAGCCCCTAAATATAACATCCAATATAACATCGTTAACAGCGAATTAACGCAGCTCCTGCGATTCCCTATCCACTGCACCCAATAAAAACCGAGCAGCGAGTAGCAAAGAACCATAAAACAATCCTAGAAACGCGTCTACTAGGTTACGCTACGCGATATCCCAGTTTCGTCGTGTTTTCTCGAATTCGTGTAACGCGCCTCTGTTTTTAGATACGTGGAATATCCAGATGGCCTGTAGCTGCTTCGTTCGATCCCTCTCGTTTCTCCCCGCGCGATTTCTCAGTGGTTGCGAGCGACGAGTGGCTCGTTAACGGGGCACCACGCGTGTACGCCACGCCGCAGGGGCTCCCAGACACGCGTTTCGGAACAGGATAGATAGGGCGCGATACGTACGTACGTATGTAGGTAGGTATGTTAGCGGCGAGTGACAGAAGCAGACGCTTGTTGCCGAAACTGGTTTTCCCTTCGACTCCACGCTTTTTCTCCTTAACTGCGCCCCGTTCCTTTTCCTCTCAGTCTCTGCACTTTGCACAGCATTTTCTTCCTTCGTTTTGTCCTCGTGACACGTACACACGAGTGTCTCAAGATTTTTGTAGAGATCGTGAAACTTATTTTCAGGTTATCGGTGGATTGGTAACCTATTTGCTGCATGGGTCAAATTGAATGATTGAATGGTCCCGTATGTAATTTCCTAAATTAATCGAGATTTCTCCGAGCGATTGGCTATTTGTTAAAATACCTCCGTTCGTTAATCACATATTTTTGAACAATGCGATCTGCCACACCGAGATAACCGAGCTTTACCCGCAGTATTAATTCCACGCGGTAGAAATAACGTTGGACAAATTTCACAATCACGATTCACGCTCGCGTTAATTAATTATGTTTCGCGCGGGAAGAATTTTTGGACAAAGTTTCGCTGAACTTTTTTTTTATATTGTGGAAGAAAGCTTGGTCGTTGAATCAAAAACAGACTAAATACGAGAAGAACGAAACCTAGGTAACAACCATTATTCTCGTCACAGAGGCGGCAACAGAAATGGAAGATACAAAATTAATGGCACAAACAGCGTAATGAACACCGTTCACGTTCATTTACTTAGCCAACCGCTAACGAACAATTACAGATCTAATTTGTCAAAAATTCTGCGTTCGATCGATCGAGATTCTCGCGAGGAGCAGAAAAACGCGTTGGGAAAAGAGAAGAGCTCGTCGAACAAACAGCTTGATCGCCGCGAAATTGCTAAACTCCCCACGTCGGACGATCTAATAAAAGTCAAAAATACATTGCATCGGGCACGTGCGCCTTCTCCAACACTTGGAGAACACAGAATTGGACCATAAAAACGGGCAAGTTACCAGTTTTCTTTTCTCAGTCTCGTTTCTTTCGATGCATTTTTCGTCCGTCGTCATATTTTTTTTGTTTCCTTTTTCTTGTTCCCTGTTTCTTTTTTCGTTGCTTTAAACAGGGCGAATCGATCTCCCTGTTTTCTATCGAGCGACATTCTAAACGAGGTCGACGAAAGACGAGGGGGGAGAAAAAGAGAAAAAGAAAAAAAAAAAGTTTAGAGGCAGCTACTGCGAAGTCTCGGTCTTTTTTCGCCTTGTTTTTTCCCTCGTTTTTTTTTTTTTTTTTTTTTTTTTTTTTCTTTTCTTTTTCCCCCTTCTCCTGCTGCACGACGTCCCTCTAATTAAGGTCCCTAGGTTACTACCCCGCGAACCTTGCTCCTACTTTCGCTCTTCCTCTCGGTCGAATCGTTTCCTTCATCCCTCCGTTCTCTCTCTCTCTCTCTCTCTC
This sequence comes from Frieseomelitta varia, assembly GCF_011392965.1. Lineage (NCBI taxonomy): Eukaryota > Metazoa > Arthropoda > Insecta > Hymenoptera > Apidae > Frieseomelitta > Frieseomelitta varia. Next base: position 83,220 of record NW_025110568.1, read on the forward strand.
TCTCTCTCTCTCTCTCTGTCTCGTCTTTTCCACTTTATCCGTTTCCTCGCGTCTTCCTGGCGCGTTAAAAATGGCATAAACAAGATGAGACAACGAGGGAAGAAAAGGTTCGAGCGGTTAAAGAGTTTACTGCCGCGGAAAAGGAAAGCGGTGGTTGGCCATTAAGTGGGTAATACGGCGATTAGATTAGGAAAATGGCGCGAAACCTGATGGAACGATGGCAGATTCTTTCGTAGAAAGAAAGTTAACTGGATACAGTGGGCTTAACAATGTGAACGTGTATAAATAATTTACAATGTCTTGTAATGTAAATGTCTATGTGGATTGTTATAAAAATTATTGTAAATATAGGTTTTTAATTGTTAAGCATTTAAAGTGCTCATCTCAACTTACATCGGTGAATCATGCAAGCAAATAGAAAAGAAACAAATTATGAGGGTCTATCTAAATATATTTTTTTTATTTCATTAGTTAAAACTTTAGAAATTTACGTGAGTATGTATATAAAGATCACGTTCACGAACGAGAAACAACAAACTACGAACGTAATTTTTCTTTTCTTTTTTTTTTTTTTAACTCGTAAAATCGAAAAACTTGGGATAATTACATTTCGAAACTGGAGAAAAATTGTGAACCAAACATACGTTGTAGTAACGGTTAATCTGATTTAATAGTAATAGTTAATCTGATTTAATAGCTTGTACGATGTGGAAAGTTTACACTACGTAATTACGATGGTTAGCAGTTTTATATCGTAAAATCTATACAATTTAAAATTCATAGCGCGCATCAAATATTGAAGTATATTATTAAACGTGGAGAATGTCCTGAGGAAACGGGGCTAAAGAATGAAATTCATCAGTTTCACTTCTTAAAATATTTGGTATTTCTGTTATATATAGAAGTATCATTATTTTATTAATAACAGGGAAAATCAGAATGCAAAGTTCCAACAAATGTATATTCGTCGAATTAAATAATTCTTCAAAACTGTTATCCATCATCAAACTTCAAACCAACTACTTTCGAATGAGTCTTACGACAAAAGGAATCAACGCAAATGTTTATTCATTCGTTTGTACGATAATTGTTTCAAATAAAATGTTAAAGACCTCGTTGGTTTACATTCAGCAGTAAATCGTTCGTTTGCAAAATTTCAACTCTCGACTCGGACGAAAGACAATTGCTCGACGCGACGTCAACCCCCTAACTTCAACTTAATTCGAAAAATTCGTAAAAGTTGCGCGAAGCGATTGCTGGCTACGGTTTACGGTCGCCTATTAGGGAAGCACATTTGTCATACTTCTGCATGAAAAGATAACGGTTACTCGGTCCTTGCGCGATAGAAACTCAGTTTACGCAGCCTCCTATTTCTCTCGTTATCTCTGTTCCCTGCCGCGGCGCGTGTAGTTTCATGCGCCAGCGTAATATGAATGAGCGTTCGTAAACCGGAAACTGGCGCGCTTCTTGTTAAGTACCGCGCAACAACAGTTTTCAATATTAACGCCCGAAATAAATTCCCGGGGATCAGCGCGAACGTACTCAACCATTCGAAAGTCGCACGTCTAACAACGTCGAAACAGTTGCAGTTTCTCCTGCGCAGGAGCGAATTGGTGAATTCTTAGTAGATGCTTATGCACGAACGTAACGTTATGTAGTAATTACACAGCTTCGTGCACCGTAAATCCGGTTTGTTGATTTAATTTTTATCAATGATGTCGGATGTTGTTGGTGTAATTTTAACGGTCAGTTTTTCTTTTTTTTTTTTTAGAGTAATTCAGTCATTTGTTTAGTTTTCATGGCAATAGAAGGTGAATGTAGAGTATTATAAATAATTGAATCTTTCTCTTTCTGAAGAACGAGGAAATTTGTGGCGAGTATTCCATCCATTTAAACTAGTAAAGTATATGTTGGTACAGAGTACTTGTTTGAAACATATTTGACTCAAATATACATACTTTATGAAAGGACAGATGTATACTGTGTCCGAAGACTCAAATAATTTTTCTATAGGTGCAACAAAGAGTTTGTATGATACATTAACAAGCTGTGTCACGAAACTGTTATTAATTGCACGAAAAGTGTAAAAAAAAGTCTCTACAAAAAGAATACAACTAAAAAGATTACACTCTTAGCAAGTCTAAGTTATCGTTATTTCACGAGACAAAATTGATTCACTTCATCCTCTCATGAACTCGCCACCTTCCAAACGAACATCCAAAGCTTTTCACGCAATCGAAATTATTCTCTCTCTCTCTCTCTTTCTCTCTCTCGAAACGAAGCCGATTTAATTGCAAGAACTGTGGAGGAGCGATTTTTTTTTTTCTCCCTCCCGGTGGGAGAGAAGCGCAAGAAATTCAGTATCCTAGACGTTCTTCTTCTTGTTGGGTTCCCCTCTGCGGAAGGTTGGCTCGGTCGGTTCGTACGCTTCCCTCCCCGCCGACCGTTGGTATTCTTGCGGTGAAGGCGATCACGGTAAGGGTGGCAAAACGTGGCTGGCGTTATCCGATATTCTCTCTGTGGTTGGTCCATGATCTCGGAACGAGGGTATCGTAGGATCAAACGAGGTGCACCAGGGTATATCGAGCCACGGTTCGCCGCTCACCGGTTTCCGGAAGCTTATTGGAGCCACGTAGTTTACACTGTGGGAGGCAGGAAGCGACAGAGGGAGATACGAGGGAAGGGGGGAGGGGGGTTTGGAGAGGGAGAGAAGCTAGGTACTCCGTTCTCCGCGTCGAGTAGTTTCCTTCTACACAGATGCTCCGAATAGCGGGGGCCCCGGCTCTTCTTGAATTATGGTTGCACGTGTACCCACCCTTATCTAATATTACCTGGCAACGATCATTATTCTTGTTATTATTGTCATTAGCGCGGCAAGAATATGGATGTTTTTGTAAAACCCGCCAATTCTATATCCCGTCTCGCGTCTGTCTTGTCAATTGCAAGTGACCAGCCAAGCGGTTAGGGGAATTCTTTTCTGAATATATTGTATTGTACGAGCGTATCGTTAGATAAAGTGCCTTAAAATTTTTATTGGCATCGTAATGGGGACACGACTGTTGAGAAGTACAAGATATTTCGATGCTGAGGCTACAGTACTTTGGAATTTTAAATTCCTACAACGATGATGTATGAGGATTCATACACAGTATCGTTGAGATGACTATAACGTAGGTTTAGTTGAAGAAAAGTAAATAAATATATAAAAAGTGTTAGAGATAGCTCTATTGAATATTAATACAGTGAATAATTGATTGTTGAAATATTTTTGTAATTTCTACGAAACATGCATATATATTACGTATGAAATATAATTCAGTTTTTAGGTTATAACAGTCGAATCTCACTACAGTATATTCACAATGAAATTTCAAAGTGTCTTATATACCAGTCTACCAGTCTTTAAACAACTTTCGTATGTAACTATATATATTATATACATGTTATATACTATAAATAACGTTGGTCAAACGTTCTCTATATCTCTTACTGTACCAACTGCACAAAGTCTCGAATCCCTTTTTGTCTATCTGCTAGCCTATTTGTTTCTTGTCGACTAATAAAAGCTTGGTCACGAACGATTTTCCGTTTGGACGAGGGGAGGGAAAGTTCGATAGATATTCGGCGAGAAGAGATAAAGAAGTGAAGGGGAGAGAGGGTGAGAGGGTTTGGATTGTTCCTTCAGCTACGTCAGCCAGAATACAACAGTTTCTGTACAGGGAAGGTGGCAGATAGTGGCACGTTCTTGCTTCGCAGGAAGAACGGATCCTTGAAAGTTTTGCCAATTAAGCACGGTCATTAAGTCGAAGTCCCGCTTCATTAGTGAGAACATCCGGACAATTATTGATACCGAGGGTGAAACGTGGGGCTTCTCGCTTCTTGTGTCATCCGAAAACTGATGAAACCGTTCTAACACTTACAGCAGTTTGTCGGAGGAAGCTCGGAGGTTGGGTCGTTCTTTCGCTATTTCCGGCGTTATCACGGGACGACGTTAATTGGAGAATGTTCCTTGCAACCGTTTCGCTTCCACGCACCTTAATCTCGGGATCTTAAGTACAGATATTTATTACAGATACTGAATTTCTGTTTTTTCTTTTCTTTTTTCTTTGATACTTTTTCTTTCTTCGGTAATTAACCGATATAAACAGCCTATAAACTATCAAAGTATGATGAAATTGAAATGTAAACTATATAAAGATACGATAAAATACGAGTAATTGAAATATAAAATGTATAAAATTTATTATGAAAATGTGACTGTATAAAAATTTTTAATGTTGCTGGTCGTGTTATTAATTTAATCATTTTTAAACCACGATAAGATAGAAATATAATATACAAGAATTTACAATACAAGTCTGCAGTAATTAAACCTGCTGTGTTGTTTTAAATTTATAACTTTGTAATATTGGGGAAAAAGTTTCCAATCGAAGCGAAAGTACTCGAATGCAAATTCGAAAACAAATTCTTAAAGTGCTGTTGCATTTGTTCAAATTTGACCAATTTTTTTCGTGAACACGGGAGATTTTCAAACTCTGAATCATCTCTGAGAACTCTGTGTCTGTATTTAAACGAAACGTGTTCGAAACGAGAAGCGTTCCTCGGTAAAATTGAAACATTTGAAATTGCTATTCCGGTTTTTTTTTTCATCTTCTCAAAGGCTCGTTACAAAGGCTTATTTCGTTTCGGTGCTCGGCTGTTTCATTTCAACGTAACGTAAAGATGAAGGTAAAGATAAAAGCCGAAAATAGAAAGAACCAAAGGGTGGAAAGATCAGGGGAGATAAAAGAACCGTCCTAAAAAAAAATTACACAGTAATCAGCGCTGTAAGATTACCCCTTGACCATTCTCAGCATGATAGCGATACCAGAAGCTTACTTCGCAGAAGGTTTTAGGATACATTCGTGAAATTCGCCAATGTAATTTTCAAACAAGAAGACCCCAAGTTGTTTCTCAAAAATAACAATTTTCAATTGAACGCATATATATATATCGTACATACGAACGTTTCGTTCGTTCTGTTTTCATGAAATGTATCAATTGTTTTTTCTCCGCAGCATGAAAACGTCAAAAGTATTTCGCGACGTTTAAAAACGAAATGTTTCACATGAAATTCATTTATTCCCCGGATTCAGGATTATTGTTTCATTGTTCATCATTTCACTCGCGGTTTTGCGTGAAAAGCAGGCAATATTTTGCACCTAACGGATTATTGTTTCAGCTTTCAGTTTGTGTAGCGTGTGCGTGTCTGTATTTCTATATATTAAATAAATAAACCAGACCGATAAAGTATAACATCAGTGAAGAGATAAACTAAACAAAAAAAAAAAAAAAAAAAAACATTGCTTGCAATTTAGTAATTTCTCGACTATTTTAGTCTACAATCTATTTCAGTCTCGTCTATAAATTCTGATTTATTGAAAATATCGTTTGGCATTCGATGCAATTCGTGTATCGTAATAAATTTTCTTTTCTTCAATGCTGTCATCTAATTCCGTCGTCTCCAAAATTTCCTGCTACTATTATCATCTACAAAATTTGCCAATTAAGTTAAAACTTTTGGCCACCTCAATTACCTGAAATTCCAATTCTAAAATTCGCTACCGTTTAACTATTACTTTTACCGTTTTCAAAATTTTCTATTCATAATTACACTCTCTTCCACCATCGCGGAAACTTGTTTAATTGAGTTGAAATTTTCCACTGTGATTCCCTGAAAGCCCAGTTCTAAAATTCGCTGCTAGAGTTGCCATTTTTTACCGTTTCGAAAATTTTCTCTCCTGATCTTTGCAGATTGTCTCGAAATTGTCTGTCGTAGTCGTAACGTTCGTCGTCGCTGAAACTTGTTGACTACAATTACCTAGAATTCCAATTCCAACAGTACTTATACTGCTCGAATCACTGAGAATCAAAAGAATTGAAAACGACCCGGAGTGATCCGCGTCCAGACAGGCAAAGTTCACGGTTAAAGGATATAAAGAGAAAGACGTATGATCGTGAGAAAATGAAAGAAACAGATCCCCTCGATTTAGAAAGAGAACGAAGGAAGGTATCCATAGCAATTCAAACGACCTTTTAGCCCCCGATCAGCGACCTGCTGGCCAAGCTAAGTTCGAAGATAAAAAAAAAAGAAAAGAAAAGAAGCAAGAACAGAGCGAGACCCTCTTCGATATCCTTTGGCTTAACGTGGGTCCTTGAACGATATTTCCCAGTTTGGCGGTGGAACACGAATCGGTAAATTTACGAAGGGATGAACAGTCCTAGATAAGGATTTGTCGGGGAACGAAGGTGAATGCTGGCGATGCAGGAAACCCGTCGATGTACAGGCTATAATGAAAGCTCTCTCTCTCTCTTTCTTTCTCTCTCTCTCTCTCTCTCTCTGTCCTGAATCCTCGTTAACAACGTTCCGTTATTTTCACCACTGTCGGCTAGAATCGTTAATCTCTTTTGCTTCTTTTTTTTTTTTTTGTTTCTTTCCTTTTTCGTTTTACTTTTTTCGTCCGTTTTGATATTCGCACAAACATTGTTGTTTCTAACTTTTCAACGCCATCTTAGTCTACTGAACAGATTTAACACGTTGATTCTCGTTCGTGTAAATATATGGTGATCACTGTGTATTTCAAGATGAGCCTTTGATTCTCCATAATAATTGTGAAACTTGACATTCGCAAATGATAAATATCGATTATATTTATTTGTGGCAATGATGTATCTAAGTTTTAATTAATGTAAATTAAATTATAATCTTTATCAATATCAGGAGGATTATTAATGACAGTTTTCTATTACAATTGAACGAAACTTTGAGTGTGGACGAAAATTGAACTCGTAATTGGAAAACTGAAAAATTGTTTTAAACTGAATTTAAATATTGCATTTACGTTACGTGAAACGACGAGTCTGAAATTAGATATAGATTTAAAAAAAAAAAATACCAATATCCAGGTTGTATATTTTTATTGAAATTTATGAGAGTAACTTTGTAGGTAAAAGATACTGTATCTGTCATTACAGTAATATTGTTGTAATCATTAATACGTCTTGTAAGTCTAAATTGAAATATTTTTATTGCAAGAAGGGGAAGAGGGGAGGGATTTATTTGCCAGCGTAGCTATTGTGATTTGTGCGAGAGAGTTGGATTCGGAGTTTCAATGTTACAAAGTCCAAAGTTCTAAAAGGTGCTCGAAAGTCCAGAGAAGTTCTTTAAATCCAGAGAAAATTCTTGAAAGTCCGGCAACCGAATTCCCTTCGGATGAAAGTTTTCGTAATAGCCGAGAAAAAAAAATTCTTTTCCCCTTTCTCCTCTTTCTTTCTTTTTCCTTTTCAAAAACGCGTTTGTTGAAATTTCAATAAACGAGAAAGTATCTATATCTTCAACAGCTTAACGATACGTGTCATTAATATCTCACGCTATCGAACGAGAAGAATTGTTCCGATACTTCAAGTCCAGTCCAAATATACATTTTTATGTTGTACGCTGTAACTGACTGATGGTTTCACTTGGCAAAATTAATTTAAACTGTGCCAGAAGCTCGATTGAAAACGTGAAGTTAAACAACTTTAGAAGTCCAATATGCATACAGCGTTCCAGTTATATGTATTTCCCGTTTTATGTTAATTCTCTATGGGCCCGCAACTTTCACGTCACACGCTCATATATATCGACATTTTACCAAATAATTTCAGTTTTTTCGCAAGATGACGTATACGTCTTAATCATATAATGTCTCTGAGATAACCAATAACAATATTGAGGACGCTGCAAAAAGCCGAGGTGTAAAAGAGTTCCAAAAATGAAATGTTCCAAATGCAACGTACATCTATGTTTAACGCCAAGTGCAAATATATCGTTTTACATAGAATTTCACGCTTAAGCTTTTATACACACAAGTGCAAATATTGTAAACCGTTGTTACTTCAAGGTTACAAAGTGAATTAATTAATAATAAAATTGTTCAAACTGGTAAATCTCTTTTTAATCTGCATACACACACACACACACAGGTTTATAATTGTTGATTTTCCGTTGCATAAATTTCTTTATATTTAAGAAACAAACTCGGCCCGTAGAGGGTTAATTTTTAAGGGTACCATTTCTGAAAAATTACGTCGACATTCGAGCCTTTGTAAATCAAATCGGACAACTGCGAAAAAGAGAAAAGAAACTACGAGCGTGTTAAATTTCCACCGTGTGAAATTACACATGGCAAAGTGAAAAGTGACTACCTTTGAAAATGATCTTTCATCGATTGTACGGTGCACGGCACCGTACGACATAGAGAATTATAAAAGGACGCGAATGTCTCGTTAAACATCCATTATTAGATTCGCGATGTATTAATACGTGTGCAATACAGGTTCGTGCGCTCGTGCGCTGGGAAAGGGTTCTGCGATGTGATATAACGAGGTTTATCGATTAACCCTTTTGAACACGGAACAATCGGCCTAGGCAGGATTTACGGTGCCTCCCCCCTCCCCTCCCCCATTGACGTTTTTGCACTCGACAAGGACGCGCCGGTTACTGTGAATTGGCGTAAATTTTCATCCGCGCCGCCGCTACAAATTTCACCGCTGTTCGAGTATAATCGATTGTTGAGGATCGCGCAAATCCCGTGTAGGTTGGAGGCTTCGATGCTAGGCAGCCAGCCTCGGCTTAACTACCCCTCGTTCGAAGAAATATGCACCGTACCCGATGCCATTGCAACCGGATATCACGCGCAAGAACTGGCCACGATGGATTGAATTTCCATCGATCCCTGTTTTACCAACAATTTCCACCAATCATTCCTTCCCCTTCCCCTTCTCTCTCTCTCTCTCTCTCTCTCTCTATTTCTTTCACTATATTCTGTATAATTCTGTAGCGTTTCGTTCTGGAATTTTTCGATACGTCCCTGCATTCGCAAGCTTTAAAAGAAGATTTCAAGACCAAATTTAAGAAGCTTGAGTTAACTTAAAAGGCACTCAGATGAAATTTTCAATCGATAAATAATTTTGACCAATAATTTCCCTGTGTCTCTCTATTCGTGAGAAATTATTCTTGTACAATTTTTGAAAGAAGATCTCAAGACTAGACTTACGTAGATGGAAATGATACTTTTTAATAATTTCTATCCAGTGACATCGTACCCACGAGTTCAAAAGAAAACGAAAGCGACAAATTATTGTACACAGTTCGTTCACTCGTTATGGTCCGCGAACCAGCTGCCAACGCAAGGCGTTCGTAAGTAACGAAACATTTGTTTTTCAAAAACGTCTGTAAAATATCATGTTCTGCACTGTTCTCGTCTGGAAAATAGTTGACAAAGAAATTCTGTCTGTTTGTTTATTCCGTTAGGAAAAAGATTTCATCGCGGCCTGCATATATTATTTAGCAAAGATTCGTCAATTTCCTCGCGAAATGAAATCGCGACCCAGTGCGGCTAGAATTATTCAATTCGCGTTAGACACTTAAGAAGCTTCACACACTTCACACGTAGGTGAGAGAAGGCGAATTTCTGGGATTTTTTTCCCCCCCGGGGAATGCAATCTCTCGCGAGTTAGACGCGCAATTGAACGCTGAGCCTCTCGTAAAGGAGATCTAAAGGCAATTGGAATGACTCGTAAAGGAGCGTTTCTAGTGCAATGGACGTTTAATTTTAGATAGAAAATAGAGGGTTAGACCGGAGAATTTTCGCGAGAGAAAAAGGGAGAGAAAGAGAGAGAGAGAGAGAGAGGTGCGAGAATATCAAGTTTGAAAGTTGAGAATTTCAGATACGCGCGCATACTTCTGAGTATATTAAATAATACGTGAATGAACGCGTGTATGTATGTAGAGAAGCACGTCGTACGTAGCTAGCGAAAAAATAATTTGGAAAGAGTTCGCGGAATGTGTTTATACATTATATGTCTTTGCAGTGAAACTCTTGCAAACAAGGAGCAAAGAATTTATCGCGCAACACGATTTCGCGAACAATTTGCTGTGGCTGTTGAATTTCTTCGTTTCGTTCTGTTCTAATTCGAATTAATGATCAGTTTGTTGATCGAAACATGTAAAACAGATATTAAAATATTAAAAGATACTAAATACTAGAGTTTATCGTTCGTTTAACGTTATGTATTACTAATAAATAATATATTGATACGTTATTAGTATTGTCCAAACATTTTAACGATTATCGTAAAAGTTTATGCTCGCAGTAAATATCGCATTTTTAGACTCGGTTCAAACGTTACTAACGCATTCGTTGCAATGCTAAAAAAAGAATAATGAAATATGTTTCCATAAACATTCGTGATATCGAGTATTGAACAGAAATTCATGAGTATTATTATTCCTGAATGAATGAATTTATTCTATATGTTAATATTGTAATATAATAATCTAATAATGATGATAATGATATAATAGTAATAATAATAATACATCATATTGGTATTATTATATCTAACTCTGTTGTCTAATTTTGTTTTTTATGATATACATTGCATTTATGTATCCATTTTATTATATAGTTTATTATACTTTCGAGTATAATATCATTTCAAATTTTATTATATTTTTCAATTTTCAGCGGGGTTATTTCATTCTATCAGAGATTTCTTAAGGCATTTCATCAAGGCGTGGGAGTATCGTCCCAGTTTCCTCGCAACTTGTTGAATGCGACGTCGCGTCAATAGCTCTTTTCCCCTTTTTCTTTAAACATAAGCTCGACGACGAAATTCAGCGAGATGAGGAAAGTGTTAACTTGGCAAGTTTAGTAGAGAGGTTGTCCGAAAGTAAAATCGCGAGATGGTACACCACTAAAGAGATTCGGAGGGCGAGACTTCTATTTTAAAGTAGACGAACGTGTTCTTAAAAAGAACTTTTTCCTTAAAAAAAAAAAAATCCTAAAAAACTTTCAGATTTTATCGTAAAATGCAATTGGCTAATTATATTAACTGCATTGTATTTGCAGTGTGAAATTATTTTGAATAAAAGAAAAAGAAAATAGTAATCAAGACTAAATCGAAGATTTTTCTAGTAAAACTAGATGATCCATTAATCGTATAATGAATCGAATGTTAATTGCGAGATATCAATCAACGAGCAATTAATCAGAGAATAAGAATAATTGGAAACAAATTGAAGATTTTTTATAAAATTGGCACATTTATCAGCTACCAAGTTGTCAATTACCAGTTGGAAGATATATTAATAAATTCGAGTTTGAATGTACATGACAACTTCAAAAAAATAAAAAAGGAGAAAAACGGATTAAAAGGACTTGTAGGATAGGTAGCAAGGGTTAAAAGTACACCAAGCAGCAAATTCCTCGCGATGGGCCCGCTTTAGCGAGAGAGATCAAATGGAAAATAATGGTGGATGGAGGGAATTGTTAGTTGAAAAGAGGCGAGGGGGAAAAAAAATCAGTGTAGCCGAGGAAGGAAGAATTCGTGTGGAAGAAACTAAAGACAGATAAAGAGAGAGAGAGAGAGAGAAAGAGGGAGAGTAGTTTCGACGCGAAAACTCGCCAGCTTAATTCCTCTCTTTAGAGCAGCCGCCATTTTCCCCGAGTAAGACGGAAGCTGCACGCCGCTGCCAATCGCCTAAAATCTCGACGAAGCAGTCAATTCATCCCACGGCTGTTCCAACTCTATTTTTTCGACTAAAGCTAAAACTCCGAGTCTCTCTCTTGCTCCCTCTCTTTCTCCTTTCATTGCTTTCTTTCTTCGCTGTTCGATTTTTTCGCGTTCCTCCAGTTACTGCCAGCGGTTCGCACAGCTCGGAGGGGAAGTTTATCCGCGAAAATTAGGCAATGTCGTCACGTAACGCGCTAATATAACTACGACGAGATCGGGCTGCGTAATCGTGGAGATTTTTGAGCGGGGTCGTTCGCGCGTGTCGAGCTGCACTCTCGCTGAAATTCAGAGGATCGTTTCCTTCGGATTGAAAGCGCGTGGTTCGCGTTTCCCGGGGGCCCGCTTGAAAGCTTTTCGCTATTGTTAGGCTCGTATTGCAGTCCTTTCGCCCGCGTGGTTCGACGATATTACCGAGCGTGGTAAAAAATTCCCGAGAGTTTGCTCCCTTTCTATTATTATTATTATTATTATTATTATTATATAAATTGAAGAGAAACTTGTCGAAGCATTTGGAAAATATGCAATGAAGAGAGCGAGCGATTCATTTGTGAAGACGAGACTCTTTCTCTGTTATATAGAAACTGAGAAAAACACACATTTTGAAATATTTTTGAATTATTCTTCAAAAATATTATTAAATAATTTGTGAACATATTTTGAAGAAACATACGAAAGCAAAAGTAATATACAAGCATGTAGAAGATCATTTCATTTCTCAACAAAGCATTGTAGAATGAAATTTTTTGATTCGATGAAATTTGTTTGAATATTTATCAAACACGTTTGAATGTAATTAATGTTTAATGGAGAAGTTATGCTACGTGCAGAAACGAGTGGATAATGTAGGATAGGAGCCTACCAGGCTGAAGTGTCACGTTCGTCTTTTTAAGCGAATATTCGACAGGCAACGTAAACGAGAAGATGGTGAGAAACGTGAGATAGTTGGAGGTACGCGAGTCATGTGGTTGGTCACTTATATGCAAAGTTTATGACAGACAGCTCTCAAATTTCACTCTGCATGTCTGTTACTCTGGATATTATCGTTGTTAAACGACAGATGACGTTCTTTGTTGGAAAATAGCTGAAATTATCCTGATATTAAAATTTACTATTATCGTATATTCGCGATATTATATTTTTGTCTAACTATCGTTTGAATACACAATGACACAATCTCTCTATTTTGTTCTTTCTTTGTTTCTTTTTTAGTCTATTTAGAGTTAGCCAGTTTGAAGATTATTTTCCCAGTTTCTAATTTAAAAATTATTTTTACTCGAGTTGAATTCGATTGTCGATATTTCTTGCCACTCGTCGAAGAGAATATGATTTTTAATACGGTCAAATTATTATTACGGTTAAAAACGTACGTACTTTTCGAGAAAGTAGTTTTTGGAGAATTGAAGCCGAATTCATCACGACGTGCGAATGAACGTGACAAAATTTCTAGGGCCACGTGATATTTTCACGTGAATTCGCTTGCTGAATTAATAAATGTAATTTTTATCTTGTTTCATTTATTCGTTCTATTGTCATCTCTGCAGGCACGCTCGTGAAAACACAGACTGTCAGAAAAATCCGCATCGAGCTTATTATTACTTGGTAAACTTCGCAAACTCGGCCCGCGAACGAAAACAGGCCGAGTCCGAGTCCAATAATTCTCCGGAATCGCGTTTCACCACTCTCCTCCTGTAAGACAATTTTTCACGCGCGGCGAAAGCGTTGAGATTGAAGACCAGGGGCGTGTAGAGTTCGTGTAGTTCCGCTTTCTCGCGGAAGCCTCGCGCAAATCTGATACCACGAGATGAACGAAAGTCCGAGGACGGGGGCGAGATAAGATTGGAATAACAGAGGGCATCCGCAAGGTCCTCGCTTGCCTCTTGAATTATGCAAAATCAACGAATCAGACCCGTGTCAGCGGGAACCACGCGCGGAGAGTCGCGAGGATTCTCGAATCTCACGCCGGAAACTTCAGCCCCGTAGATATCCTTCAACTTCTCCCCCCGGAAACCACCATCACCTTTAACGTCTTTGCTTCGTGCAAATCGCCGATGCAATTTCTTTTTTTTTTTTTTTTGTTCTTTTTTTTTTGTTTTTCAAACAAGACCTCTTTGTAACATGGAATACTTTGAGGCACGGTTTGGTAAATGCTGCGGGGATTGCTGTTGACACAGTCTCGACTCTCCTGAAGTTTGCTTGGCTCTTATTAAAATTTTCTTTCGGGGCTGGGTATTTTTTTCGAAAATAACGTTTTCAATTTGAACGTCGACTGCAAATTTTCATACAAATTTTTGCATATTTTGGAAGAGACATATTGCAATCTTGGTAGTAATTTATCATATCTTGCAATCTTGTTTCATTTATCATAAAATATCAGTAAAAAAGTAACACATATTTTGGATATTGTATATATATATATATTTTTTTTTTTTTAATTTAATCTGTGTGATTTTATCATAAATGCATGAAAATTAGCAGTGAAATAAATTTATTTTGTGATTGAAATCATGGATCGAGCTTTGTAATCTTCATGGACACGGAAATTTTGTCAAAAGATATTACTTTCTTGGCGTTCAGAAAGATACAGTTGGATATTTTACAGTGCCTGCTGGAAATGGAAAAGTACCATTTTCTGATAAAATAAAAAGTATTTGACAATTAAAGCAATAAATCAATATGATATACGTGATTCTTAATACGTGATGAAAATTTTGTTGAACAGTACTATTATATTTCACGGTATTTGAAAGAGTAATTGAGTATTCGTAGTGTTATATTCACGTTACAACGAAATGAACCTGTTCAATAATTGAAATGATAGATAAAATATAAAGTCATCACTACATGAAATATAGAATCCGAATTAAAATCCAAAATGGAATAGAATCCTCAATGAAAATCAAACCGAAGTTATTATTCGGCCATTCGTAACCAGCAACGCGAGTTGAGTTAATAGATTCAAAAGAAGTAGAAAGGGGGAGGCAAGAAAAACGAGGAGGAACAATAAGAACAGTGTAGGAAGAAAAATATTGCGCGGCTAAACGGCCGGAAAGATTACACATTGTCCAAACGGAGCAGTACTTTTTTCTTGAACAATCCAGCTCGTTGTTCAAACTACTCTCTTCCTGAAAAGTTTACAAACTTTTTATTTTTCATCCCCCTCTTTCTCTCTCTCTCTCTCTCTCTCGGTCTGAATTTGCATAAAACAGGACAGAACTTTGGTTTATCATAGCAGCGGACGAAAGTTGCGCAATTTCGAGGAGAATTAAGAATTCTACAAACTGCCATAGCCAGTTCTGCTTCGTGGCATTAAGAGCTGCTTACGCTTTTCGATCTGTTTCGCGAGCGAGGACCAACACGCACGCGTGTTGCACAACTTGCCCCTTTCTCTGTTTATTTTGTGTACACTGGCGAAACAAATGTAGCGAAAACAATCGTCCTCGTTTCTTCTCGTCGTCTTTCCTTTTCTCTCTCTCTCTCTTTCTCACTCTGCTCGAACTTTCTGCTTTAAACTCGCGTAAAACTCCCTGGCTCTCCGTGGGCACCCTCCACGGGGGCGGCGACGCGATTTCGTAAATTCAAGCGAAACTAAGATCCGTGTAAACCTAATCTTCTTAAACGGAGGCCAGATCGTAAAGAGAGCCGGAGCGTACCTTTTTCTCGAGCGTCGTATGGAAAAAAGAGGAAAGGAGAATCTTCTGCCACGGCGCGTAACTTTCCCTTCAGCTGGCGAAATTTCACTGCGCACAGCGAGCAGAGGCACAGAGAGAAGAGGACACGGGATTTAACGGGCAACGAGGTAACTGTTTATCGTGCACGTAAATTCAATCGGCGCGAAATTATATTATATATGATTTGTTCTGTGATAAACTCAGTCAGGAATTAAGTTACTGCCTGCAGCGAATTCGATGAGGATGAAATTACATTACGCGATAAACATTGCGCGATATTATAATTTTGCTCCGATTGAATTCTGACTGGTATCGGCGTGCGGCCGATATTAAATTCGATGAATGCGGCAGCGGAAGGTGAGTCAATGAAATTTGACTGCGGTGCAGCGTGTTCTGGCAAGAAATTTTCGAATAGGTAGATGAGAGAAGAGAAAGATTCGACTCGTGTAAGCTCGAAACGTTGCAAACAACACGCATTTGCAATTTTCTTCTGTAAACGAAGAAAATTTGCAATTTTAACCATTCGTGGTCGTTTCTCTTTCGTTGGTTAACGTCCTCTCCCTCCACTTCTCTTTGCGTTTTTCCGATACTTTTCCCTCGTTCAGATAACGCGAGAACAAACTTTCGCCGATGGAAATCTCCTTCGTACGGTATCCCCTCCCTCCTTATTCCACTCAAAGTCTTCTCACTTTCGTTTTCTTCGATCTGTAGGTAATGCATGCAAATCTCTTCCTCTTGCTGCGCTTTCTTTTTTCTTCTTTCTCTCCTCTCCTCTTCTTGGCGCGTAGTTTTCTTCACATTGCTAGATCTCTCTTGTTGTAAAAGCCAGTTTGGCTTTCTGTTCGTTCTAATCGCGATAGTTTTGTTATAAATGCAAAACTTTTAAATAACATCGTGTCGTGCGATTAATATACATCTCTGTATTAATATAATTTATATAATGTATATTATTAATGATATATTTCTATATTAATATCATTTATGTAAGAAAAAAATCAATATTTTGGAGTAATCTTCTTACTGACTTTGATTTACGTACATTGCCGTGGAAACTTTCACGTAGGAACGTAAATTATGTGAAAAATATTCTTTTGTAAGATCACTGAAATTTTATTTTACCAATAATGCATACATATTGTCATTTCTAGTTATAAATAATCTATTTAGGAATCATAATGATCATAGTGTAGCGTGCTTGAAATTTTAATGAACGATGTAGCAATTAGTACAGATATCGTACGATATTAATTTTTACAAAAACAAAAATGTATTTTTGAAATAATTTTCCTTTCTACCAACTCAACTTCCTTGACAAAACTATTTCACAGGTATCGTTCAGAAAAGTAACACGAAAAGAATATCACTCTCGACAAACCTACGTCTTCCCTATTGTCAGATCTTAAATAACCAGTGAATTAATTTCGTTAGTTTTTAATTGAAAAAAATATATATATATTTTTTTATCTTCAATCGCAAACGGTCTTGCGCTCCGCTGGCCGAAGAGACGATCATTCGACTCGATTGAAAGAAGCAAGCAAATTAGCCAGGAAAAATCCCGCCCCGAAGCCGGCGGGGCCAGAGAGAGAAAATAATGGGTTGGCAGTTGAAACGCAAGAGAGGATGGGGGGGGGGGGCAGCAGCAGTTTCCCCGGGTGCAATTTACGGCGAGGTGAATTTTCAGCGAATTCGAAATCCGCGCTTAACGGGCCACTATCTGACCTATAAAATAAAACGCGCGACGAGGAGTATGGGAGGGGGGGGGGGGGGAGAGAAGAAAAAAGGATGGAGAAGGAAAAAGGTAAGAAGGTCCAAGTTCGGTTTAATCCGCGGGGATCTACGGATCTGGTTCGGACGCCGCCACGATCACACGGGAGCATCTCTCGTTTAACCAGAGAGAGGGACGATAATAATTTCGCAGGTCCGTAGTAGGTATTAAGGTACTTCCATTTTGTCCCCCTCCCTTTTTTCTAGATAACACAAATGCGAGCTCTCTCTCTTTCCCTTTCCCCCTTTTCCTCCCTTCAAGATAACACAAACACAGGAGCTTCCCTTCCTACATTCCTTCCTTTCGCCCCCCCCCCCTTTTTTCACCTCTTTCTTCTTCCGTCTCCCTTCCAAAAAACAAATGCCACCGGATAATCATCGTCTTCCTTTATTTCTCGCTCCGCTCTTCATCCCTTTCGCTAATTCCTTAAATTTTCGTCCATAAAATCGTTCGAAGGCCGACGACCTTCCAGTAACCTGCATGCCCCCCACCCCCAGCAGTCGGTGGCTCTTATTTGATCTTCCTTTCTAGTCTCCTACTCTGTGTCTGCAAACACACGGAGTTGCTCTTGTTTCCTTTTTCGGAACCCTTTCTGCCCCGTTAATGGACGAGTTTGTCGTAATGACCGGATTACGGAGGTTTCTTTATGTTTCTTTCGTTCTTCTTCTTCTTATTTTTTTTTTTTCTTTTTTTTTTACTGAAGGAGGATGTGCCTTTAGTCTTCGCATCGGTAAGCAAGGCAGCACGAAAGCACCGGCAATAGATTACCATCAAGTTAACCGTTTATTCTTCGTTAATCCTTTTATCTTTGCTTCACCGTTCGATGTTGCACACGTGCGGCATTGTGCCTTGAGCTTTGAGAAGAACGACTGCAGGATTATTCCATTACGTTGCACAGATTTTTTTTTTTTTTTCTTCCAGACAACGATCTTCGATGTGCTCGCTTCCTTGGAGCAGTAACAGAAGTTTAATCAACATGTACATCATTGGTTGTATTCAACGAAATTCGGTTCATTTCTGCTTTTCATAGTGAATAAAGTTACAACCTAGTTAATTATATAGAAATTTTTATAGTTCTCGATGGAACGACACTGTTAAGAGTTGATACAAGAGTGACAGATTTTAATTTTCAAAATTTCGCTTGATTCGAAATTCTGAACAATGAATACATTAAAGTTGTGCCAACTACTTTTATTATATTTATAATAACTCGTGTTATGCGAATTATATGTAACATTTTCAAATTTCATTTATAACACATTTGTCATTGAATTTGAAACCCATCCGAAAATATATTACACAATATGTACCGTAAAAATATATATTTATTAATATTTAATAAAAAGTTAGTGTACGATGTGAATAGTCATCTTAATCGTACAAGTATTGAAAATACTCTCATCGAATATTGAAGCTCGAACATAACGAACTGTTTAATATTTCCAACATCTTGTAACTTCTATATATATTTTCACATTTGTTTCAAACTTGACTGAATTTAATTTTTTACCATAGTGTCAATAAAATATTAAAATGTCCGACACACATATACTTCGCTAGTAAAATTGGTCTTCTTTTTAACAACTTTCTTTTTCAAAAAAAAAAAAAAGGAAACATGTTTCTGTTATTAATGATCGACAATGCAAAATTTGTCCGACAGCCTGAAACGAATTCAATTCCAAAATTCACCGAATTTTAAGAGTTTAGCTCTTCTGATACATGATGCACTCGCGCGGTGCTAGCGATGATGGAAACGTATTTCTCTTTTCTGCCGGCAGATGTGTAACTTGTGCTTGAAATTTTCCACGTTATTTTCAGAGAGATTTTTGATTAGAGAACTGGCGTCCGGATTCGCCCGCGAGCGAAACGCGCAGCGGAGAAAGTTTTCTTTTTTTTTTTTTTTTCTTTTTTTTTTCTCCCCCGGTGCTAATTTCTCGTATATTAGTAATAAAGCTCGTTAAAAACGGAGTAATGAAAAAGTGAATTGGATTAGAAAAAAGCGCGAAATTAAGCAGATAGAAGTCGATCGAGAAAAAGTTCAGTCTTCGCTCTGAATTTTTCATATTATTTTTTAACGACGTTTTGAACTCGGTTCGTTTCCGAGAATTATTTATGAAAATGCTGCGCTTGATGATTTAATTGCTTCAGAAGATAATGAAATACATAAAAATGTTTATTTTTTATGTAGATTTTATATACAGAGTCTCTTTAAATATGATCTTTGAGGAATAATATACGTAGCCTGATATATATGTTGTTATACCACTGAAGATTTCAAAAAATTGTGTCACAGATATTTTTGACTTTGTATGAGAATGATCTCGAAAGATAATAATGTTTAGAGTTAGAGAAATTCCTTTAAATATAATTTTTGAATGCCAATCGTTTGATATACTATACGTTCTTATACTACTGAATATTACACAAAGATTTCAATCTGTCACATTGTCTCACTTTTAGTCTTACAATTGCTCAATTACGACACTAACAATTATTAGTTTCATTGTTAAATATTATTAATATTGTACGAAACATCATTTTATTATTAAATAAAACCAACTATAAAATTTACTTGCGTGGCATTTTAGTTATGAGCTTACTTCGAATAATTGTATCGTTTCAAGTGTTCGCAAACGTCGCATCGTGTTCAGCATTTCAAGTTACGTTGGCGTAGCTTCTCCAACAAAATTTCCGGCATTCGAAATGCAGAATTCCGCCGTTATAAAATTATAAAATTTTCGCTCGTTCGTGTTTACGCATTCGGAACGAAAGTCATTTACATGAAGAAGGAAATATCGCTTGCTCGCGAATTCTTTTACGACTCACAGCCGACTGCCAAGTTTTCCCTTTTTTAAATTTCCTGTTTCGTATTTATTCGCGTGATTCGCGTCGCAAAGCGTTCCCTTTGCAAATGTCAGTCGTCGTGTCGTGTCCCGTCGCGTCGATTTCTGTTCAAATTTCTTCGAAAGTTCAAAACACCATTTTCAACTAAGGGATCGCAATGTAAATCCCAATCCCAATTCATTTTATTAGTTTCGTTCAATTTATTGCTACTTGTACGTGTAGATGAAAAAAAGAAGACCACTATAAAGATCACTATAGAAGTTTTATAATGAAAATTCATCTACGTAAGTGAAATACATATAAATTCATCTCTACATAAATGGGAAACAAGAGTGTCGTCGTTTCATGTAACATTTTTGTTTCAGAATTTTTTATTGAATCTCATTTAATTTGTTGCTACTTGCTGATCTACATCCAGAGAAATTGAGCATCGAATAGTATTGTTAAAATAAGAATTCACATCAATATTCCTAGCAGAGCTCTTGTAAATCAATTTCTCAGTAGTACAACATCGCATATGTCGGACGATGTACATTATTCCCCCAGAAATCACATACAAAGGAATTTCGTCCAAATTAATTTACGAAATACAAACTTTTCATGCACGTTTAATTATCTTCTGAGATAATTAAATAATACGAAACCAAAAAAAAAAAAAAAAAAAAAAAAAAA
>NW_025110568.1:103776-171313 GCF_011392965.1 Frieseomelitta varia
TATGATATTATCTTTTACATTTTAGGAAAGAAAAAAAAGATAACAATGCTAGTAAAAAACGAAACCAAAAAAAAAAAAAAAAAAAAAGAAAACCTATGATATAATTTTTTTCAAAATTTTTATCATGCATTAATTATAATTATTCAGCAGTGCAATTACATTCAGTAATATAACGTCGTACATATCAGGCAGTATATTCCCTAGAAATAATTTTTCTGGAAATTTACTATATTTATATGAAATGAATATTTATAAACACTGTAATAAAATGTTTCAATATATTCGTAAGCGTACACAAATTAAAAAAGAAAAAGGAAAGAAAAAACACGTGTTGTTCCAACATTGTGACTTCTTCTCTCAACTTATGATTTTCAATATATTTTCGCTCTTTGTCTCGGTTTCTTTTGTACACCTCTTCTCATCTCCAATTAGTTTCATAAACATTTACCTTCTCCCCTCTAACAAATCGACGATTGTTCTTTGCAACAATACACGCGAATGGAGAGTGAAATTTATTATTTCTCGTTTACACTCTAGTTTCTCCCTTGCCGGTTTGTTCGCGCCGGAACAAATTTTCTGTTTTTCGATGATTTTTCACTCAGGTTTCGGCTTTTCTCTTTGCCGTTTGTATCGCGCGCTTCCGCTATCGTTGAGAATGGTTCCGGTCATTTTCGACAAAAAATGGAAGAAAAAAGAAAAAGAGTAGGAAGAGTTTTTTTAGGGAAGGATAGAATCGCGGTGAAAGTTCCTTTCAACCGTGTCGATGCTTTCCCCTCGATTTCGCTGCTGCTGTTCCTCGTCGATTTATTTCGGTCGTCACGTTCGGCGACTTCCTTTTCTCTCTCTTTCTCTCCAATGTTTTTTTCCCCCTTCTTTCTTCGTTTGAATCGTTTATTTTTACTGTTCGCCCGGTGTTTCTTCTTAACTTTTCTCGTAGATTTTTCGTTAAAGGGCGAACGCGCGGCTTTTTCCAGCCGATGTCCAATAAATTTTTTTCAAACAGTTCAGACGAAATCATTTCACTTTCACGCTTAAATATGCTTATGAAAGTATAATATTTGAACATTTGAGGAAACTTTTCCATCGGTCGTTATTTACTTGTTGGATTATTTTGTGACTTGCGTTGAATGCTCTTGACATTTTTTCTTTTTCTTTTGCACTGTAACGGGATACAATATTGTTACAAACGAACAAATGTGTCGATTTACAGTCGATTAATCCTACAATCCTACGATCCTACATTAAAATCGTTTGTACTAGTGTGCTTCTGCTTGCGTCTCATTACGATATTAATGAAATATCAAAATATACGAAGGATTAAGTCCAAAATTTTTATAATTAAAGCGTTTTCCAAGCGTATTGAACGTTCTGTTTCAAGACTTTAATTCCACGACCAGCTATTTATCATTAAGAAATAGTAATACTTCTTTGGCAAAACATAATCGTACGTGATTCACATCACTATGATTTGCAGCCATTTATACGTGAAAAGGTCTCCAAATATTTTCCTCGATTGCTACATATTTCAAATGTTTCGTGTAAGGTAGAGTATTTAAGGTAATAGATTCGTCTATCATGATCTTTGAATTACAATATCTTGCAAGGTACTTACGTGTAACACTCAATGGAAATAGAATTATTCAAATTTAGCGGGATGATGTCGTTCCATTATCGCAGCACGTAGACAAGAATACTTCCCCTTGCAACGGCGATCTAATTTCGTTCGCACATTCGAAATCATTAATTCCACGTATGTATAAGTGTCTCTCTTTCGAGTATTCACCTTGCAAAGCCTTTCTCTGTTGAGACAGCATTTCTGACAGCGTGTTTGTTTAACCTATCATAACAATTTTAATTATTTGTTGCATTGCTCTGACTCTGTTAAGTACAGACAGCTTTTCTTTTTATTAGCTTAAAGAATATTGATGATATGAACTTGAAGTCTTGAAGAGAAATCATACGTAGAACAATTAGATCTCAAAATCTCAGATTCTTACTTTCCCTTGATCTACCGACTACTATAGTACAATATTCGTAGCAAAGATTAAAGTACCAGGTACAAAAGTTAATAATACAATAAAGAGCACGAGCTTTACAGAAATATATTTGATTAAAAATCACACGAGTATCTAAAAATGTACTGTTACTAATATATCTTTCATACAAAATTATAAATTGATCATTCTGTCCATTTTGGTAGTTCTAGTATTGATCTGCCGGAAATTAATTTTTAATGATATCAGTTTTATCGTAATTTTTTGGTTAAAAACTGAACTTCCTCGACAGCGAACAGAATGCCTGAATGAATTTTACAAAATTTTACACGTCTCGTAAAATCATACGCAGAACAGTTAGATTTTTATTTCTCCTTAGTCGTTAACCTGTCGGAAATTAATTTTTAACGAAACCAATTTTATCGTACGTTCAATTATACATTAGTGCTAATACACACGTGAATTGTACATTAGGCGAACGAAAAACGCGTGAATAAATTTTCGAAATGTCTCGCAAATTTCGCAAATTTCATTCCGGCTAATTGCTATCACCCGGAATATCGTGATCGAGTGAAACCGTTGCCGAGGAATAAATAAACGCTTGAATAAATTCCAGAAACGCATTCTGCGGATCATGAATTCTGTGGTCACGCTCGTAATTCGAATGATGATCGGTATCTTCCGGATAAACGAAACGGTCCCTGGCGGGCAATGGCGGGATTTCTCGAAATGCGCGGCGAGATGATACCTGCGCGGATAGACGGCACCGAATTACTATAACCAGCGACGTAATCCATTAACGCTATTGGCCATTGAGCGAGTCGATCCGCAAATTATCAAATTACTCGTCGCATTAGGTGTAATAGCGTTACTTCTCTCTCTCTCTCTCTCTCTCGATCTCTCGATCTCTCTCGTTCGCTCTCTCGATGGTTGTATAATATTTTGAGCAAGCTATTGTAATCGGACTTGGACAGGATCGAAATCATTGCAACGATTAAATGATCGTTTCGATGCACGGTTAATGGTAATGACGTAATAATTGGATACAGTGCGACAAACGAGTCCGCAAAGAGCACGTCCGCCATTGATTTTTCATCGTACCTGCCCCGATCCTTGGGGAGGATCCTGCTAAATATGTAGAGTTCAAATGAAATTTTTCCCGGGTAATTGGCTCGAGCTTTAATCTCTTAATCCTATTGGTAGCTCGTTGAAAAAGTATCGCCGACAGTTACGTGATTTTAAGAGATTGGGAATTTATGCTAGGTGCATTTAAATGGGACGGCGTTTGGCGTTCCCGAGTGAAAATTCACACACTGAAATGGTATCGTTGCATAGATAACTGTTCTGCAATTTATTTCTAATCTATTTCTATTAAACTGTCTACCATCTCTACTAAACTTTATCTTATAAGAGACACTCGAGTAATTTTAACAAAAATGAAGTCTGTAGCCTATTCATCGTCGTTGGGGGCTAAAGTTAAGTGAAATTATCCGGTTTCAGAGTTTTTAATTTAAAAAAATTTCGTCGTTAGCTAACCCCTTGCGAACAGTATAAAGTAGAAATTAAAATCAAACATCTTAAATTTCGATGGTCCAGTTTCAACCTACTCAAGAGTTAAACGAAGGTGAAACGAAGTTTTCAACGAGGAGAAATATAATGCCAGATAATCATTTTTGAAAGTGATTCGGTTTTTAAATATCGGGCGTATTCGCTGTTACCAGTTTGCAAAGTTTCTGTCCCGAAATATACCATTGTACGCTGTGCATTTGATTAATCGGTTTGGTAACGCGATGGGTCGAAGTAAAAACTTGCTATAAATGATTTTTCGCGTGAAATTTTGGACAGCGTTAATGAAACGCGAGCGATTAATGGCTTGTACATATCGGGTAATCTATTATCTCGTTAAAGCTATTCGACATTTCGATCTAATGCTCATTAGGGTTACACGAGTCAATGACCCCTCCTACAATGTGAAAATCAAATTACCGTGAACGTTGATAAATTGAACGTTTAAAAAATGCTCGGACAAAAGGCTCGCGTAACGTGTTGGACAAAATTATCTGCACCGTGATGGCGAAGAGAATGGCGAAATAAAAGTTGAAATAACTCTACGTGCAAACGTTTTGTAGTTTCGTGAACGAAATAGTGGGAACTATCTCCTACATAGGAAAATTCTTTATTAATCTTACGTGGAACCGTGCAAATCGTGTTTGATGGAATATTGTATTAGTTATGTTTTGCATCATTATATGCGGAAACAGTAGTATGCACTTTTCAAAAATGTCTAACTATTTTTCCAAGACCATAGTTGATTCATCAATGTTACGATTGTACAACTGTGCTAATCTCTCAACTTGTAGACGGACCATGGGATTTTGTGCATGAAATGGGAAATTTAATATTTGACAACGGTTCACAGAATATAATAATATAATAATCAAGAGTATACGAATAGAATATGAGAAGCAGACTGCCCTTTATAATAAAATTTTTTATTTCTCACCCTTGCTTAGGTCGTGTTATAATAAATGACAATAAAAATGAAATGAAATAAAATACTAAGTAACAATAATAAAAATAAATAACTAAAGTGAAAATAAAATAAAATAATAAATAACAGTAGTAATAAAAATTAACAATCTACTTCCAAGCATAAAGTTTCCAGTGTTTCGACAGACTGTAGGCCACGGATGAAATGACCAAAGGAAACCTCTCAAAGTAAACGAGGCGGAGATCAGTTTGCTTTCGATCGGGATCAGTGGCATCTTTATTGCCGTTCGACAAGTATCTTTCGGGTCACGCAGGCTGCGACGATAAACGTAACTACACGTGAAGTTATAGGCGCGAGGAAAATTGAAAATTTTTTTTTCAAACTCCGGTCGATGTTAATTTAACGATAACGCGTCTAGACTCGTTCTGGCTCGATCGAGATTCGCCGGAGCAAGAAGGTACGCGATGGATATTGGTCGCAACAGGGGGACTTTGCGTCCCTCGAGACGAGGAGAAGTTATTTCGATGTCCGACCGAGGCGATGTACGACACACCTGAGGCCGAATCTTCCCTTTCATGCAGATTCGCTCCGTCGTTCGAGTATCTTTTACCTTTCTCTTCCGAGAGGGCCGAAATAAATAAAAGGCGGCTATAATTCGTTATTAGATCGGCGATGTTTCCTCCCGCTTGAATTATGATGTCCATCGTTTTCACTTATCGCGTTCACGTGTCGTCTAAGTGTTACGTTAGATTGTACCGATGCTAAAGCATTTCGAACATTTGTCACGGAGGAGCTTTTATGCACGTATTACCCAGTAAAATATCTTGTTTAATTTATTTAAATGCATATATATATATATATATATATATATATATATATATATATATATATATATATATATATATATTAATAGATTTCGCACTCGAAGAAGAATAATTTAAGTCTTTAATTTAGAAAGCTTCGATGAAGATCTTTAATTGAATAGTTTTGAAAGAGAACTCTCAATAGAAAAATTCATGTACCTTTAAATTTCAAAATTTAGTGAAAATTCATTAAAAACTTCTCCAGATGAACACGAGTTTTACGTATTTACTAGTTTTTTATCTTCAATTGGCAGTCTTTTGAGAGAGAAAAGCTCTAAAATAGAAAAGCTCATGTACTTCCAAACTTCAAAATATAGTGAAACTTTGTTAAAAATTTCTCTAGGTGAAGACAAGTTTATTTGCTCGTTTTTGTTTCTACTTTCTATTTTCTATCTTCTCCTTGACGCAACAATATTCACGCTGATGATTAAATCGCGGATTTTTATGCACGTGTAGGAAATTTTCAAGCGTAATATTACACAGAGTGTACATGATATAAAGGATAATGTAAAAATACATAATAATAAAATTCATAAATAATACATAAATGATACATAATAAAATACAACAATTACATAAATAATACATAATAAACATAAAATATAAATACACGATAAACGTGAAATATCCACGGTGGTGTCAATAATTTGGAAACATATAATAACGTAATAATTTTCGGCGATATTCGCAAAAGTGTG
This sequence comes from Frieseomelitta varia, assembly GCF_011392965.1. Taxonomy (NCBI): domain Eukaryota; kingdom Metazoa; phylum Arthropoda; class Insecta; order Hymenoptera; family Apidae; genus Frieseomelitta; species Frieseomelitta varia. Next base: position 109,823 of record NW_025110568.1, read on the forward strand.
GGCCTGAAGTCTCCGGATCTAGCGATAATTTGTTCCCGACAGAGAGCGCAAACCCCTACCAATAACACAAAAGCGACACAGAGGTCCCTGGCAGAGGTAATCTCCGCGCGAGAGACCCCGAGTCCCGTTTATCCGTCATCGTCGAGCTCCAGATCTTGTACATCGTGTATATCCCACTACATCACACAGGTAAACGCGTCGACATGTTGGGCAAACACGCGAGTTGCATGTATGCATACACACATCTGCATGACACACTGTACACTGTACACACGCGCGCGCACGATCACCTGCGGGTCGAATGTTGACTCGGTGATAACTACAGCGAGGGAAAATTGACGATGAAAGAGGCGGAAGGACACGCTCGAGGGAGAAGAGAATGAGACCGACACCCCTCCGCCACTGGTACTCCGTCACCGCATCAACTTGGCCACATACAAATTTGCACGGAATCGTGTTAAACCGTTTCAAGCTGCAGGACACGTAACCGCAACCTTTCGCTCCCTCTACGCTAACTCTCGCTGCATCTATTTATCTTTCTTGTTTACGTTATTGTATTTAGTCGCAGTTCGTCGACCAACGGTGTTTTTCTCTCCTCTGTTTCCTTTTTCCACGTGCACTGGTGAAAGTATCACTGTACGCACGTATCTGGAAAGTATCCTCTGATTTGAAAAATTTCATCACACGTGCACTCACCGTGAGAAAAGAAACTTTTCATTTTACGTCGGAGTAAATTGAGGATGTCGACGTACAACAACACGGCGATGATGAATTTGAAATTAGCGTTCAGCGTCGCGTTCTTCGTTTCTCCGTTTTCGAATGCAATCTCTCTCGCCTCGTCCCTCTCAAGCTGATATCCTCGAAATATTTAAAATTCGTCTATGCTCGTTCCGGAAATTTGGCCGAGTTGTAAAAGAAAGAAGGTGAAAGGAACCTTTACAATTCGAAAACTTGACCTTTATTATTTTATTAGTATAGTAAGCAATAGTTGTTCTAATAATAATTGTGCTAATAATTGTTCTAAATGAGGTCCTTTGACACACATTTTTGTAACGACGTAAACAGGATAGAAAATGAAATCCTCAAAAATTACGATACACGTGAAAATTATGAGTACACCACTCACTGAATTTTACTATACTATACTATACTATTAATATTTTAACACAAATATTCGTAATTGATTTTCCATTGTTTGTTCGTAAAAATATTCCTGTTTCCACGGTAATTTCAGTTACACGCTAATTCACTATGCTAAGTACACGGTTTTGAGGCCATCGTGAACGAGTAGCTAGGGAAATTTAATTAATCGAGTTTATCCGTTCTCTTCTTTCGGATTGTTTCCTTGAGGAAACTCGATGTTCGACGCGGCTATTCGCGGAATGCTTTGCGCGGAATTTCAACCCCCTTTAAAGGGCTAGAGAAAATCAAAATTCCCCTATTTGTATCGCGTTGTTTCACGCTGAAGATACGCCGTAGGAACTAATTTCCCAAATGTTCCCTTATGACGCGAATTTAATGGATTTTATCAGAATTCATTAGCTAATTAAATTTAGATTATTTCGTCGTCGCTGTGCCAACTTATTGTACCGGATGCAAATGACAATTGTTCGCTCGTTTATTTTACAATAAATTGCGAATTCATTGCGAGGCGTCTTGATATGTCGTTCACCTGACGCTTGTGTCGTTGTCACTGGAATTAAGCTTACGCGATGTAATATGAATGTGAATACTGCGGCGTGAATTAATTTGTTTCTCGTCTCACTGTTCGATTTTGGACAAAGTTTAACTTGGTTGTACAAATTAAAGGTCTGTTAATATTTCATTCATTGTTTAATTTACGAATATCACTGTCTGCGATGAATTTAAAATTTATTCCTAAAAACAACGAAGAACATATCAATGTCTCGTCCATTGTTTAATTTACGAATTTCACTGTCTGCGATGAATTTAAAATTCCTAACAATGACGAAGGAAACATCAAGTTAAATGCGTAAAATTGTTTAAATCAGATACAATCAGATTTATAAAAATGAAAGAAAAAGGATTGAAATCCGTCCTGAATTTTAGTTTAAAGTTCCCTCTTTCATCAACCACTCGTTCATTACCACGATTATCTCGTTTACGTTTGTAATTCGGTCGTCATCAGCCCGTAAGAAGCTGCGCGCAAAAGATAAAATGGAATCAAACGGGAAACAGAAACGGACCCGTTCGTTAAAATAACAACGCAACGAAACAATCGGACATCGAATTGGTTCTGTTTCCATTGAATTAGTAGTTCGTGTCAATGCTGCGGTCAGATACGGTGAATCGATTCGTAGTAGTCCGAGTATGGTCAATGGTCAGACGTAACAGCTACGCGCTGAATGCGAATAGTCGGAACGTTGGTGGTGGTTGTAACCGATCGAATCGACGTTGATACAAGTTTTGTTAAGTTTGTCAATTAATGTTGGCTAATTTTACGAACGCTTGCCCCGGTCATTTACATGATTCCAATAATTTCCCATCGGTTATAGAGTAGATTAAACAGACCGGTTGTGTGACTGTTCAACTCTGTGTACCTGATTCAATGAGATGATGAAAATTGAAGAACTGACGAAATTTATTTATGCAAAATAAATTTTCTTACGCAGGTTTTTCTTTTAGCTGTTCTACGATTTGTAAATGTATGTTCATTCGTACGAAATGTAATGGAATATAACGACAAAATAGGGATAAAACAGGTTTTAGAAAGCATTGATGGGTATGTCTGTAAATTCTGTTTCGTGGTGGGGTAATTAGATGCTCCTAAATATTCATGTATTCGTAGAAGATTTAAACTTGTCTTCTAAGATTTACAGAGATGTAGCTCTGCTTGAGGTTGTATATATTTCTCTATTGTTGTGTATATATATATATATATTTTTTTTTCTCTGTTATTTTATTACTGTATAAAATTAACGCTATATAAAATTAGGCATTAGATATTGAACAAGCTTGTTGGATTTTTTAAAAATTATTGCATAGGAAGATATTGCCAAGTATAAAAAATTTCTCTGCGTAGAAATGTAAATTTAGGCTCACATGCATATGAAAATTTTACAAAATAGTGTAAAGATAGTTTACAAGTAATGAGAAATATATAGGAAAAGCTCGATTGAATCTGCTTGAATCTGATCGAAAATAATAAAACGTCAAGGATTATATATATATATTGGAAACTCTGCAGTAAGCTCTGCAGTTAGTTCCCGACAAAAGATATTTTTAACCGCGTAGAAACTTCGTGCTGTCAAGAATGATCGCAATTTACCGTAGATACAAACGGAACATGCCTCGTTCGAGAAAGCTGAAAACTCGTCGGCTCGCGATAAACGACGATACACGGTTTCGAAGTTAAGCCTGGTGATCGACAAAAATTATTGCAACAGTTAAGATAATCCATCCACGAGCTCTCGGATATTAGCCATCCACGGTGTACCATAACGTTACTTTGCGTCGAATACTTCGCATTGTTTCTCTCTCTCGATCGATCGATCGATCGATTTCTTCATCGGGAATGAAAAATTCACTAAATATTAAATTAGGCCTGATATTTTGTATGGAGTGACACTTAAATGCGTGTCGATATTCTGAGTAGATTGAGATCTACATATTAAAATAAGAATAATATATATAAAGCGATATAATATTAAAAAATATATACAGTATATGTATTATTAAAAAAAATAATATAAAAACGTTGTTCGCATATTGAGCTTTATATTCGCATATTAGCACTTGGTGCTAAAAGAAGGTTAAAAAAAAAAAAGTGGGGGGGGGGGGGGAAGCGCTGTAACACTGATTAACAATTGACGAGAAAAAATGGATATATGATGTAATTGCATATTTTTGAATAGACGAGTAAAAAATATGAAAAATGTCAATTTTAAATTTTCATTTGTCTACCAGCACTGTACCAACTGCTACTAGATTTTTATACAAAATTTTAAACTGTAGAATTGCACAAAATGTACGTAATATGAAAAAGTGTATGAAATACCCGAATCATAAAGCTTTCAGTAATATTTGGTTCTCCACTCTCTCTCTTAATTATATCTTCGGAAATATAAATTATGAATAAAAATTTCGTGGCCCGATTATTACAATCAAATTAACAAATGGATATTACCGGCAATTCAAGGAAACTATTGAGTTGAAAGTTGGAAATAGAAATGAATTGTCAGTAATAAATATCTCGAAAAGTAGTTTCAATGATTCTTATTATTAATATTATCTTTTTTTTTTCTTATTAAATTTAATAATAAGATCAAACAACTAATAAAATAATAAAAAAGTAAATTCTAAATATCCTAAATTAACGTATTTCAATTGATAATAAATATAACAAATTAAAAACGAATTGCCCGATTTTTCGCGAGAAATATTATATCCCTGTATTGAGAGGTAAGAAATCTTCTTTAAGTTCCGTCAGAAATTTCAGAAAGGCTGTTTCGACCGAGCGTAATATCCATATTTTCCATTCAAAAACAAAAGATTGTATTTAAGCTCCTTCTGAAACCTTCGTATCTTCAAAGAGCAGGCGGCTATTCGCTTTTAGCCACATTTTTTCGTTAACGATTAAACATACGTAACACGCCCCTCTTGGGAGATGGAACATTTTCTTCTTTGAAGTGGAAGAAACGAGCAAGGCGAGCACTTCCGGCGAAACGATCCCCCATCATCAATATTAAAGACACGAAAGGATAAGAATCCATTATCGTGTACTACAGTTGTCCCCCGGCTTTTATTAAACGTAAAAGGAGAAAAAAAGGAATTATTCCACGTATTTAATGTTACACTTCTTCTCTTCTTTCGTGATTCGTTCTGTTGAAAAAGAAAAACGAAAAAATCGAAATGAACATTTTCAATTAGCGAAGTTCTTTGTTTGTTGATGCGAATCTCCTTTTTTTTTCTTTTCTCGGCCGTTTTAATTGAACAATACTTGTTGCTTTTCGTTGGAGAATTTTTTTTTACAGCCAGCGAAATTTTCTTTGAAAAATCACCGACATTGGTTTTTTTTTTGCACGCGTGCATTTCCAAATTGTCACTCGAAAACTAGAACGCATTTCAACAACTTCAACTGTCTTCCATTGAAATCGATAAGTTAAAAAACAAGTAGCTCGAAATGTTTTTGAAGATTTTCAGTTTTGCTAACAACCAGACGATGCTACTAACGTTATAAATTTAGTCATCAAAAAAAAAAAATAAAGAATTTAAAGATATCCTTTTTTTATAATATTAAATTTTATATAATGTAATATTAAAGTTTTGTTGTTACGTGAAACGTGAACTAATCTTTGGGAAATTTAAGGGTGCAAAGATCCTCAGAAATAATAACAGATAGAATATTTCTTTATAATTGGTACTTAAAGAATGAAACGAGTTTTTATCTGAGTCTCAATTTTTCAGTTACATTCACCAATGTAAAGATAAAGTAAAATACGGTCTATTAGCTGATATGTGACTGTTGCAACAATATAATAGTGAATGCGAATACTTAATTATGTATATGCCAAACTCCAATTTCAACGAAACAGAGTTTGAAATAGCACAGATATTTACACTTGTGTGTATATATATACGCACTTAGAATCCAGGGGAAGTCGTTTGTCTAGTCAAGAGTCTCTGATTCGAGTATCGGTCGAAATGGAACATCTCTTTTTCTTTCTTTTTTTTTTTTTTTTTTTTGTGTGTGTGTCCTTTCATCGACGCTCAAACTCGGCATCTGTCGTTTTTTAAGTTCGCCAGAACTCCAGAAAGTTCATCAAAGCCTTTGAATAGTTTAATTTGCATTGCTAACAATTCTACTGGGCGCGCGCTTTGCGATAGTTTTCGGGCTTCCTTTCTGCATTTCGCCGAAGGAACGTGGATTTTAAAGGCGGTAATTTGCTTGGAAGAAAGGAGGCGCAACCGTGTTTTCACTTTGTGAAAATAAAATGCATGACTTTGAAATAACACGTACGTATTTGCGTCTTTGTTCGATCAAATCATGCTCTATTAACTTGTTAACTGCTAAAATGGCCAAAATTTAAAAAAAAGGGATGACATATATAGGCTGATAGAAACGATTGTCTCTTTAATTGAGCATAGTTAACAGACGAATTGAAATTGTCTTGTAAACGTATATGTCGTTGGTTTTTTAATCATTACTGTTACATTATCGTAAGAATGGAAATATTATCGAACGAGACATTCCCGTGCGAGTTATGCCCGTGTATTAATTTCTAAACTGCCACGAGCGTATATTTAAACATTTAGTGTTCAACGAAAAGTTGAAACCATCAGAAATTTTGTTCGTAAAGTAAAATTGCATCGATGTTTATAGAAATAATTGTGTTTAATTGACTAATTGTAAGCCACGCGTTTCACTCACAACTGGATCGGAAGCTAAGTTGATTAATTTCTCTTTTTATTAATCCCTCGATTTCATTAATTGGACACTCAATGGATGTCCGACATCTGAATGGTAAAGCTCATATCATTTCTCAGTTTCGTTCAACAGAAATAAATTGCGCATTTTTATTTCGGTCGTTCAGTTTAATTTTTATCCAACCTGACCATCCGCCTCTGCAGATTTATTTATTCGACACAGGATTATAAACAATCGTGAATTTCCAAGCGAATTTAAAACAAGTAGTAAACCATGAAACAAATATTATCACCGCGAACAGATTGTAAAGGAATTTTATTCAGCCACCTTGGTACAATTTCCATTATCGCGCACGCCCCTTTGGAAAATTCTTCGCCGGTTTTGTTTCGTTGTTCGTGCCGTATTTTTAGTTTTCGTTACGTTCGCAAGCAATCACAAACTTTCCATCCGTCCTTGTTTAGTTGTTTTCTGAATTTTTCACTAAACGTATGGAAACTTTACAATACACGGGAAAATCTCTCTCTCTCTCTCTCTCTCTCTCTCTCGCTCGCTCTCTGCGGTTGTTCTGTTAATTTTAAAGCGTGGATTAAGCTGGTAAAAATGTCGAAAGTGAAGTTAGCGTCGTTCTTCCTTTTGCTGTACCATTTATGCAGTTTCCTGCACGAGTTTCCTGTGACGCTCCCTTTGAAACCGGATTAAAATACACTTTACTCGCTTCTACGTTATTTTTAATATTTTGCTCGCGTTTTATATTCTTATTCTATTTAATTAATAACCGAAAGCAGGATTTCTGTTGGAGATGAAATTCGAATGATTTCGAAATTCGTATTTGAAATCATTCTCGTTATTAGCGCACGTGTATAACATTTTGGTTAAAAATGCTTTATTCCGATAGTAAATTCAGTAATATTAATGAAAATACAAGTACGAATAGCGTATTGAAAGTAAAATCTGAAGTCAACCACGGAAGTAAAATAATAGATATTTACGTTAATATTATGATAAATAAACGTGAAATTATTATTATCGAAGATATTCGGTGTGAACTGCGTGAAAATAGGTATTAGATTATTAAATATTATGTTGGAATTATGATTGGAATTTTAACTGATGTAACCAGATTAAAGCGCATTTTATTTACATTCGTAATTTTTAATATTTCGTTCATATTAAACCGAAGATAAGATTTTTGTCATCAAAGACATCAATTACGTTTCGAGCACGAAAGTCTGTAGTATAATTTCCTCGTTATTAGTTAGTGTCCATACATAGATTTCGATTACGGTTGGAAACTGCTGTTGCACCAAATAGATAAAGCACGAAATCCGAATCGTATTTTTAACTCGTTTTCCGGCTGAATGACGCCAAATTGATACGCTGCAGTTCTATTATCAAACAATTTCATGAACAAACAAACCCGCAGTGTCAATTTAATCACGTCAATTTCGAAAACGATATTTATACCATGCTATTTATGACGAAGTGGATCAAAGGTAATTACAACGCGTAATAATGTAATAATATACAGAAATAACAAAGTGAAATTTTAATACTACAATTTGTCATAGTTTCTCCGTTTCAAATTTTGTAGCTTTTAATTTAATTTCAGAAGATTTTCAACTTTCAGATATCTGCAGATGAAAGTTCAGCATGTTAAGAAACATTCAGTTTATTACAAAGATGAGATAATTAAGACCTGTTAAACTGTTTCTCGAAATTTTATAAATTTCGTTTAACTTCGAAGGATTTCCGGTATTTTCACGTATTATAACGCCGAATAAAAAAAAAAAAAAAAAGAAAAAAACAGCAAGGTATCGAAAAATATTCAATTTTTCACCACCACGTTAATACAGAAATGATAGAAAAATTAAATATTTGACAAATCTAAATTGATTCTAGGAAATTTTCAATTTTCAAACATTCGCTAGATAAAAGAAGCACAATAAGCGCGTGGGAAAAATATTCGATTCATCACCGTTCGGATATAATAGACTGCGCATGATTCTGCAATTTTCTATTTTTATAAACATCGTATAAAGAAATGAAACCCAGATGAAGTCAGAATTTTTATTTCGTCTTTCTTTTACTTTGTACACTCTCGACATTCTGTTAGATTTTTCTGCTTGCTACATATAAAATTAGAATCGTAAATTCGAACGATGGTAAATTGAATATTTCTCCAGCTGTCCCCTCCATTGTGCTTTTACGCAATAAACAGTTGAATTTCGAAAATTTTTAACTAACTCGGACTTGCAAAACATATTCAACTTCTCACTTGTGAACCGACTGACAATGAAGAGATCAGAAACAGAAGATCGACAAATTCCAGCGTGCTGGAACTGTCAAAATGTCACAGTGTTCAGTCGATGACTGGCAGTTCACACAGCGCAAAGTATTTCGATATTTTAATCAACCGACACCCGGAACAGACAGTTTGTTGTGGATTTGACAAAAGCATCGGGCAAGAGCGGGCTGTTTCCCCCCCCCCAAGTTATATTCACAAGTAGTTTCACGAGTTTCCCCCCTCCGTATTATCGGACTCCATCCGTTTTCTCGATGACTGGCTTGCAAAAAGCACCTGAGAGAGCCGAGAAAGATGGCGCGGAATCCCGGCCGCGTGAAAGGGGCTTTTTGCCAGCGACATTGTCGACGACAACGGCGATGACGTTCACACTCAACGAGATGAATTGGAGCTGGACCAACCAGGCTCCGATATATATATACGTATGTATATCTATATACATATATACCAGAGCACCGTTCTACTCACGCCTGTATCTGAAATTTGCACGCGAGGCCAGGTCAACGCGCCGTGCACGCGCTTCGCGCCTTTGATTTCACGTCGACGCCGCGTTCCTTCGTCCTGGCGATAATTACCGGATCCTTTAATGGAATATTCCGCGTGTTTCTGCTTTTGTTCCACTCAAACGTCGTTTGACGCATCGCTGATGCGAATGCTCCGGCTCAGCCGTGATTCTAGGTTAACGTATCTCGCGCGTCGAGCGATCTTCGGGGGGTCGTTGTTCCCGAAAATTTTTACCATTATTGATAAATCTGGTATAATCTAGTCTACGATCATTGACATGGTAATTTTAGTTTCAGCAGATAGTTTCATGCATCTTATCTTTTCGCAATTGAAACTACTGTCACGTTAAGTAATTTATATATATCTTGTTCTTCTTTTTTTTTTTTTTTTTTTGGAAATTTTTGTTTGGTTGCAACTGACGTACTGGTTTGCTAATTTACTACTTACTTTTTTTGTGTACTTTGCAAACACTTGTGATTTGTACATGCCACTAATTCAAAAATGTCTGATTAGGTGCGTATAAGTTGAATCGCGTGCAGGACTATCTGTTCTCGATTGCTACAGGGGCTTAACAAATCAATGCATCGTCGACATATTACCATATCCTAGAATTATGATAGATCAGGTGGAGTTGAATGTTACATTAATTAATAGGACTAACGCGAAATACATCGTGCTGTTATTAAATCAGACACGATTATTCAGTAGTAGTACTAATAGTAATGTGTATCACGCATAGCAATGTACGTATTCTGTATTTTGTACATGTTCGAAATATTGATCTTGACAATACGCAGTGGCTCTCGAAACTTGTTCGAATATTTATCACAAAAGAATTTTTATGTATATACGTGTGTTATATAAAATACTTCGAATCTGACTGTCGCGATTGTGTTGAAACCAAATGTTACAGTACATTTAGTAAAAGATTAGTGTATTACATGAATCATGTAATAAATATCAACGAGACTGTGACTATTTAACTACGATACTAAATACACTCCAGTTTTTGTACACAGTTTCAGAATCGTTCAAAATTTTTACCGGCATAACCACGAATCACATTTTATTATTTACACGATAGTGTAAATAAAATGTCAAAATATTTCACGCACAAAACACACACGCAAAATTTATTCGTAAAAACTTTGAACAGCTTTCGTAAGGGTGTTGAACGCCAAGTGTTTGAAGATCATCTCATATGAGACATGCTCCTCTCTCGTATAAATAATTACCATTCACCGTAAATTCTTCCGAGGGAAAACAGAGCACATCGTCGATCGAACGGGGCTCGGCTGGTTAAATGTCACGTCGCAGCCGGAGAAGGAAGAGGAAGAGGAAGAGGAGGAGGAGGAGGAGGAGGAGGAGGAGGAGGACGACTGTACGCGGTTTGAAAACGCGAGTTCTGTATGTTATTTCCACGATGGAAGTCCGGTCGCATTAATCAGTCGGCGAAGGTGGACGCGTACGCTTGGCACTGACGTGACTGGTCATAAATCGTCGGTTCGAGTGCAAACGCGATTACACGGCGACGATTATCGAGAGATTCGCCAGGATGGGAATCGGCCTACTCCTCGGCTGTATCCGCCGCTGCTACGATATATCCTACACATGCATAAATCGTCATGCCCGCCACCCTGATGCGCGCTGACGAAGGAGAAATCCCAGGGGATCCTCGCGAAATATATCCTGGGAATCGACGCGAACGAGAATATTATTCCCCCGCGGCCTGCGTCCCTTTCCAACCTTCGCTTCTGCTCGCCTCGCTTTTGCCCTCGCTGCATGGCGTGCCACATTTCACGTTGCATCCCACCCTGCGTGAAACGCGCCACATTTGAAATTCGAAATCGTTGAAACTTTTGTTTTCGCAATGCGACCCGATGAGATTCTCGGAGCTTTCGATGGTTTGGCGGTTAGACAATTTTCTAAAGCTTCCTAAGGAATTTTTTTTTGAGGGGGAGAGGGCAATTGACTGTATTCTAAAGTTTTTTTTTTTTAGATTTTCATGGATATTTTTTTTTTTTTTTTTTTTTTTTTTTTTTTTTCTTATTGGCGTACATTCATACACTTTTCAATTTTTCATGAATGCGTGAAAGTCCGCAGTTCAATTGCTATTAAACGTTGTACAGGTTAGAACTGTTGGATGTTTGCAAACAATTTTGATGGATATCTGAAAATTTCTGTTATAAAATTCAAGAGCCTTCCTTTAAATTTAATCTTACGAAAAGATGCTGCACAAAGATGCTGTATGATTTATATCTTATAAAGCATAGTTGCTTTTCGCGCATCGTCGTTAGAATATAATTTTATTATTTTTACAAAAGACGGAGTGTATGTAGACTTTCGCTCAAAAGTTTTACGATACTTTTTATTTTTAATATCCAATATTCATTGCGGATAAAACTTTTTAATATAAATTTCATAAATTCTTCTTCTTCTTCTTCTTTTTTAATATTAAGAACATCAAATGTTTGCAATTTCTAAACGAATACTTGTTCTAATTTTCTCTGTACTCGATTTAATTTGCATCTGACATCATCGTAAGTCAAGATGAAGTTACGTCGTGCTAACCACAGCTGCTAAATAGAAAATAATTAGATGGCTGGAGAGTGGGTTAAAATGCAATTTCGTCATGCGAAAAACGAGACGACATCGACGGGCTAGTAATTACGCGCATATGAAAAGCGCAAACATGTTATTAAAAGCTACTTACATCAGAAATGTATTGATGCCCTACACGGTATCGTATGCATTTCAATTAGCTGAGAGTGAAATATGAATGTAACAATGATACACTTTAGAAGCAACGTGACGTGTAGATTATTAATAAATTTCTATTCAATCTTGTCGTATCTCTATTGTGCATTCCAGTGTATCTGTATCTATAGATCGGTCTCGAAAGATTATTTCACTTTGATTATAACACGAATAGACTTTCAATTAGAATAGACGTCATATACAATGGACTACTTACAAACTAACTTCCATGTCATTTTCATATCAATCCTACATCTAAAATCAGTGTTCCATAAAGCTAAGCTCCAGAGCTTATAAAGTTAGTTCAACTTTGAGTTAATTATCATAGTGTGTGCGAATATTGGCTTATACTAATACCTGGAAATGTATTTCAACGAGTTTCTTCTAATTCCTCGCTGCTTGAACTGTATCCGAAATATAAAATAATATATATCGCTAATTTCACTACGATAGTTGTTGTCGCAGATTAATTTGTTGTTAAACTCGATGTCCAGGCATTCGTGGAAAATCGAAGTTGAAAAACGCACAAAACGTCCATAACGTATTGGATAATGTCCAAAATACTCGTTATTGGACTTAATATTTGAAAAATTTTAAAAATACGCGTTACATGCGAAATTATACATAACACTCAAAACGCAGCATTGTAACACCTTATTGTTATGCTTACTATTAGACTACTATGCGGAAAATTTACAGAATACGCGTTACATGCAAAATTGTACACACAATCATATCTGAAACAGGGTACTTGTCATAACGTTTAGGGTAGACCGAACGAATCCACTTCTTTGAATAACGTTTATTAAAGTTGCATAAATATCCGCGATTTATTCATTAATGTACCGCGGATGTAGTGAAATCTGTGCGATAAATCTGTGCTCAAACATAGCTTGTTTCTTTCTAGCTCGTACACACTCGCAATACTATTTAATATTTCTATACGAAAGCGTGTACCTAATGGGCGACCATTATTACCTCCATACGCACAACGAAACATTCATTTGTCGTTGTCACTCGAATTTTGAAATAAGCTGGGCTGGGGGTTAAAACACATGCACGTATACAGAGCCAGTAATGCGGAACGGGTCGTTGTTCGTTATAAAGTCGGCCCTCCACGCGATGGCCCTTTTCTGCTCGTCTAGTATTCATTCGGTTGTTCCTCCTTCTGGGTCTTTCTTTTTTTCTTTTTTAAGCTACGCTTTCAACCATCGTCCACTCGCGCGTTTTCCTTTTTTTTTCTCTTCTTCTTTTTTATTTCTTTCTCTCTTTCTTTTTACGCTTTTTCGATCGATCCAACCACCGACGTTTTCGCGTGAATCTCATAGCAACGTGCTCTCACCACCGATGAAATTTTCCTCTGGAGTAGGAATGATAAAAGCGCTCGTAAAAAGAAAAAAAAAAAAACAAAGTTTCGCGTTCAGTGGATCGATTTATTAACATTCGGTAATTTTTCATTATATACAATAGCGTAACAGTAGTCTGAATCATCTTTGACTAGCGAAGACACTTTTTGTGCCATAACTGTAGAGGCTGCGTGACCATTAATGTTAATAATTCTTTTCTCTTTTTGCTTACGTATATTTTTTTTTATATAGATTATCGTACTGTTTCGTTTTTAGTTCAATACTTGTTTCAATGTGAGGAAACTTGAATTCCATCGAGTTAAACAAACGTTTCATTCGAATTGATTGTCCAACCTTAAACAGAAAACTTACTACTTAGTACTTAAACTGAATACTACAAATTTCAAACGCTTTCAATCGTACCAAATGAATTCAACATCCCGCTCGAGTTAATTTCTTTTAATCTCAAGCACAAGAATGATACGACGCTTCGCAAGAACACTGGCATCCATCAACACAAAAATTGCAGTCACGTACGCGCGATGGTGCCAAAGGACGTTTGAACCTCCCTTTTTAACTGAACCCACAGCGAAATGTAATCAGTTTCACACTTTCGCGCAAAGGAAAGAAGAAAGAAAAAGAAAAAGAAAACGAGAGATGAGCAAATAGAGGAAATAGAGGGAAGAAATGGAATTGTGCAAGCTTAATACGCGTGGAGACGCGAGCGGAAGCCGCGTGTAGGGCGACAGAACTAATTATTAACAGTCCTGCGGGAGTTGAATGAAACAAAATGAAATAGAGTCGAGATCATCCGCGACGAGGAGGGAGAGGAGAGAAAGAAGGAGGAGGAGGACGAGGACACGAAGAAAAAGGCGGGAAGTGCAATAATGACGAAAACCGGATTAAAAGGGGAGAGAATTAATTAATTACGAGACTCACACACATTTACAGGGGTCGGGTAGTGGACCGGGAAAAGAAGCAACGGCCTCCCGGGATTAACGTCCCGGGAATTAACTCGAAAATCAGAAAGGGAAAAGAAATTTTCAAAGCGCGGACGACCCGCTTGTCTCTTGCTGTGATATTGCAATTTCACGAGCTGTAGCTCGCGGAAGGGAACGTTTAATCGAACGAAATCTAAAAAGGAATACAAAGCGAGTTAATTGCTGAAAATTTCGAATTCCGAGTTGGTCGGTGAACCTTCTCTGCCCCTTTGTTCTAAACGGTACGACGTATCATCGTAGATGTTAATTGAAGTTTCACAGAGAAAATGTAGAAATCTTGCGTGAGTGTATTATTGCTTTGTACACGGTGGATTATCGCACCTGCGCTTACATTGACTTATGACGTACGAAACATTTTGGAATTATCGTTGCATATGCAACTGCAGTGATATTGTGTTGACGAAGTATAGAATTACGTGTACATAAGCTACGAGATAGTACTAAAAATGTAGAACGCTCCATCAATTTTGGTTAAAATGTTTCATTTTTATTTATTTATTATTATTTACGATTAAAACGACACCGAGTTTGTCATTTTCTCAAATTTTATCAAATCGATGAATACACGTTTCACAGAGATGACAAATATATTGATTTGATATAATACAGAAGTCAGACAATCGGTAAAAAGAGAAAGAAAAATGGATTTATATTTTTCTCGTGTGATCTTCAATTAACGAGAATTGCAAGCTTTAACTACCGACCGATTTTATAAACTCGCTAATACACCATGGTCGTTCGTCACGGTAGGGATGAAATGGAACGTACGCCTGGTGAAATTTAGTTTGGACGGCCGTTCAGTTCCACAGTTATAAAAAATGTCTAATTGTAAGGGGAGGTTGCCTGCCTTGGGCCTGGAAAAAAGATGAAGCAATTAGAGGAAACACTGCTTAATGGACCTTAATAAGGGGTGCTCGTCATACTCGAGTAGACTTTCTTTCGTTCCTCCGTTGTGTCGGGTGCTTCAGACCTCCTCCTTCTTTTTCTCATTTTCCTCATTTTCCTCCCACCAGCGTCTCCGCCGGGAGACGAGAGAAATTTACGATGTACATGCTTGGTTTACGGATTGCTCAACCCTTAGGACCCAATCTTTTCGTGCTCCGTTCCTACACAACGATAGCAATACTAACAATGCGAAACTTCATATTGAAATGTGTCTGTAGAAAGTTAGGTGCATTATTAAATTAAAAAGACCGTCAGAATTTTATTCTTGATGCTTTGCAATGATACGATCCTACGATCAGAACAATAGTTAATTACTAACTAATTACTAGATTCGCTAATCTCTTTCATTATCTAATAATCAGTTGTGTGTCCAATAATTTACAGTAATAACAATAGTAAATGAGTAATGAAGATTAGTAACAATGCGTTTAATTAATTACACCGATGTGTGAAGTTTCATCCGCGAGAGCGCGGATCATAACGAGTGGCCGAGCCGTATACCATAATTTGTCGCTTTCTTTTTCTATCGAAGTCGTCGGTATGGCATTACTGGATGAAGAAATGATTAAGAAGTAATAAACTTATCATTTGTTTTGCCTGGGTTACATTTAAATATATTTGAAACTGAGAAAATGTTGCGTGGCACGTCATTTCAACGCAAGATGTTAACCTTTGATCGTCAGTTTTAAGGGTTAACGTGTGAATTCGTAAGAAAGAAAGAAGAGAAGCTTCACAAAGAGTATATAAATTCACAAGCTGTGTGTTTTGAAAAGATCCAATTATCCCGTGCCAATTTCTTTCAAAGTTACTCGCATGGGAGTAAACGTTCCGCTAATCATGATATGTGTGCATGGCCGAAACAAACAATTTTCTGCAATATGCTGTTTCAGGTAAATTTGCACATATATTATACTTTACATCATAGTGCTGTTAAACATAGTGTGTGGCACGCGGCCAAAATACTCGCGAGATCCATAACAAACCCAGTAACTGTTGCAAAGTTGATCGTGAAATTTATTTCACCTGTAAGACTATGGTGGAAACGTAAATGATACACGATGTCGGGAATTAAACGTTGTTTGCCGACGCAATATCCATTCGCCAGTTTAAACTTTCACCATGGAAAATTTGCTCGTAGCAAATTCGCTCAAACCAAATTTGCAGTTTGGTTCGCGCGATACGCGTGATGGGAGTGAAACGGATCAACGCCACCTCTTCGATTTTGAGAGTGTATTTGGAAATTTGTAAGAATGAACGATATTTACAGGACCTTTAAATTTACAAAGGTGGTGATCGAAATCGTTTCTAAATAGTAATAAACTACAATTTAACTTTTATAATATACTTTTGATATTAAAATACAACGTTTTCGGGAAAATTTCATCGTTTATTATCCCCAAACACGCTATAACGTGGTAATATTTTCTGCTTTTCTCGAAGAACGCTGTAAGTCTTTGAACTATTGGACCCTTTCCTTTGTCGTCCTTCATATTTCAACGAATAATCGTGCATTACCCCGTAATGCTCCTCAAAGTATGAGACATCGATGTTGAACAGATGTACGACGTGCACTCGCATGAGTATACTTTCCCAGGCATCTCAAACAGTCGTCTTTTCTCTTCCTTCTTCTTTTTTTCGGTTTTTCTTCTTCTTTTTTTTTTTTTTTTTTTTAACTTCGTAGCTTCTCTGCTTCTCTCGCGTATCGAGTTGGATGCAATCATTTGCATTCCTCTGTGTCTCAGACGACCCGCCTCAGAAACTCTCAACCACCGTCAACAAACTGCAACAACCACTTCTGTATTCCTTCCCGTTTTTTCTCTTTCTCTCTCTCTCTCGTTACATTTCGTTTTTCTTACATTTTGCTGTTTGCCTTTCGCTGCTCTCCTTTCATTCCATCTCCTATATATTTTTTTCTTTCTTTCCTTACGAGAGTCCATGTTACACTCTATCGTAATGCCAACTTTTTTTTCAATATTGTACACTGTTTTGATTCTTGTTAAAATCTAGAGATGTTAAATGATTTCGTCGAGTACGGATTTTGAAAAAATGTCAATCGTCATAGAAATTACGATAGCTTCAAGTGGAACGACTCTATCATTTCCTAACACTTTCATTTAAGAAGAATTGAAATATAAAAATCACATTTGCATGTCTAGAAACAATTCGAACTATTCACATACACACGAATCTCAGCTGTTTTTTTTTTTTTTTTTTTATCATTTCAGAATAATCTGCTACTTGATAATTAAAAACTCTTTATTTTCCATCTATATACACGTGCTATTTCAATTTCTTTTTTCTCCCTTTGTAATAATCGTTCCTTGTTCGCGTTGTCTTTTTTTCTCCTCTCTCTTCTTTCATATTGGATCTCTCTCTTTCTCTCTCTCTCTCTCTCTCTGTGTATTCCAATCCACGAGGTTCCAAGACTTTTCCAGCTGCCCAACCAAGGTAGTTTCCATTCTTAGATGTGTTCTCGCGAATTTCTCTGTTCCATTAGCACAAAGGGACACGTCAGACGCGCGTCCTCGAACATTGAAATTAGAGGACTTTGTCTGGTTTAGGGACACGGTTATTATCAAAGGAGCTTAATTGAAAGCGAACGATTTACAGCTGTCGCGAACGTGCCGCCCAAAATAGACAATTTCGGATAATAATGAAACGGTGTTAATGAGTTAATTGAACGCACATTTCCTACGCGTAGTTAGGTTACTTGTTCGATCGACCGAAGTTTTGTCAGCGGTGGTTGGAATCAGTTGTTGAGAAGCTATTGAATCGTTATGTAACTGTTCAATGTATGTCTCTCGACGATGTCGCAGAAGGGAAAAAGAAAGTTATGACAAATGAGAAATTCAACAGAACTCGGCACAATTATCTGTGTACAAATGTATTTATGTATAGACGAGAGGCTTCACGAGTAATTCTCAGGTATAGAATGAATTTTTGTTCAAAGTATTTCTGGCAGAAGGGTGCAAGGCAAGTTTTGGTCAAATTTGTTTGTCCTATCGTTTTTTATATGAGTTTCGTCTTACATTGCATCTTAAATTTAATTATTTGTTATAATATTACTTTGTTATTTTATTCATTACAATATTATGTTAATTTTTCCTTTTAACGTCTTTTCAAATCCTTCTTTCTCTCTTTTTAATATTGGATCTGCGAATTTGTTTTTTTCTACAAAAAAATGGAGAAACTGAAATACACTTACAGTGTACCGTGACAAATTATCGCGCGATAATTTATTTATCAGACAATTTTAGAATAACGTTGTGCGCGAGCGTATAAATCCCGAGACCAAGTTCCAAAACTCCCGGCGTCGTTCCTCTCTCGTACGTTCCACCGTAAAAGGATTAAAAAGAGCAAGTTCCCGCGGAAGTTTCGGTCCCATTGAATTCCATCCAGCGTTCTCGAGGCGCAAAAAAGTCCAAGCTCCCCGGCTATGGAACGAAAATACAATAATTCGTTAACTCGAGGGGAGGGAAAGTTCAAGTCGCGAGCCCTCGCTCTCCCCCATCTTGGTAATTTGTTGAAGACGCGACTCATTGTTGTCGAGCCACCAGGGAAATGTTGCGGGTACAGTCTCAGACGCCGTTATATTTCTCTCGTTTACAGAAACAATACAGCTAAACGGGCGTTGCGCACATCGGCGTCGACGTGATATTACAAACCCTGATTTATATCGTTCGTTCACGCCGCTTGTCGCCGTGGCAGTGTTGCACGCACCCACGCCATCGATGTGTAGGTACGCTGCGTTCTCTCCTCTCTTAGCCGTTTACATTCGCTGCTCGGAAAGCCGGTAGTTCGGATCATTATGACGTAATAAACGTCCTTAGCACGTCGCGTGTGTCACTCGTGTCTCTCGTGTCACAATGCACGAGGCACACGAGACTTCTCCTCGCTTTGAAACACTGTACAACGATACGTGGGTCTTGCTCTGTCTCTTCGTACTTTTACTTTCGTTACTTTGTCTCTTTGACGTTTTCATGTTCGTTCGTTCGTTTATTTCAGATTTCCGGTCCAATTTGTGAATTTTTCAATTTCATCGCGCGAGTATGGGATATTGGTGTTTAGTTACCTATTTCCACGAGTTTATTTTTTGAGGGATGACGATCGGTTTTTGTATTTTAGACACGAGTCTTTGAAATTGGTCCAATTTGTAAATTAATATAAGTAATGACAGAATTTAAGAGTTGATATTATATGTAATGCTTCTGAAATATTTACACGTAGGCTGCTTTAATTGTTTTAATTGACAAACTTTTATATATATATATATAATTATAACTCATATATACTTAATTTATAAAGGAAAAAAGTTATAAATTTTTCGTCTTGTTGAATTTTCAAATAACACGATTTATAGAGATTGGTGTTACTCAAATCACGAGATAAGTTTGAAACATTGTAACTCAAGCACTCGAAAAAAAGGAAACGATCCAAATTAATGCGACTGAATCGATACGGATTTATTAAAAATCAACCAAAATTCATCAAATCAACGACGAAGAATTGAACGGAAGTCGCGCGACCGCATAGATTGGAAAATATCATCAAAACGTTTATCGATTTAACTTTTTTTTTTTCTTGGTGAAAAATTCCTCAGCGAAAATTTTGTTTAGACAAAAAAATTCCGTATAATAGACGGGACGAGAAATTAAAAAATTCCAATTTATTATGACAAAGGAAAAGTTGAACAGAGAAATTTATCAGTCGACAAAAATGCCCAGAAAATTTGCATCGGCACCCTTGTTAAAAACTATATCATCCCGGTAAATGTCACCAAACACGGACCTTCCGTCTAATATAAAATATTCCTCCAAGTTACGACCTCTGTTAGATGGATTTATTATAAAAGATATTGGATCTATAGATATCTTTTTCATTCCTCCTCTCTTTTCATATTCAATCTTCTTTCGCCCTTGCCACAATATCTCTTGGAAACCGATAACGATAACTGAGTTTACAGCCGAATAAACTTATATATTACGCGCAGAAATAGTGATTTTAATTTCGATAAATACTTGAGAAGAAAAGAAAAAAGGAAAGAAAAAGAAATATGGCGTGTCTCTTTTTAAGTTTGACGTATGAACAAGACCGATCTATTCTATCTCCGTGCAATATCGACGATCGTTGTGAAGTGAGGCACAGTTTGTATAATGCAATGGCCAATCGCAGAACTCTGTATTCCCGCAATATCCTTTTATGGAAAGATTCTGTTCCCTGTCGAGGGCCAGGAATATATGTACAATAGTATACGTCTTAGGTTGAAGAACGGACGACATTCTACCTCGAAAGCGTATCCAATAAGTAACATCTTCAAAGAGTGGCCAGTTTGATAAAAAATTTATTTATTTTTGAACGTTGAATTTGTAGTACACTTGTCGTGAAAAAATTGAAGAAAATATTATTAATTTATAAGAAAATATTATCGATATATAAAACTTAGTAACGAGTAGCCAACTTGTTCACTTTTTTCACACTAGCGTGATGAATCTTGAAAAATTAAAAAACATGAGAAATATGAATATATATTGTTATAGAATTTATTTGGAGCATGGAAAGATTGAAAGATATAAAAATGTTTGAATCTTTTTGACAGAAGACACGTACTTTTTCAAAGAATTGAAGATTAAATGAATTATTCTTTGTGCAAAGGTATACACACGATCATGATTCGTCGTGAATAATGTTATTATGTCAATCCAATAAATTATTCGTCATAGAGTTTATTTCTGTTGGAACAACGACGTTTCAGTTGTTCGTAGAAGAGCTCTTAAGGAAAAAAATTATTTCGACGACAAAGTCGGTTAATTGATTTTCATTAATTTATGCTTGCAGCTGGGTTTCTTCACGTATTACACAGTGGCAATGGGAGAGGTTAATCCTTCAGGGCCGGTACCGATCGACAGCGTTTTCATTTACAGGCCGGACAAACGTCTAGAGCTCTGGAGGTTTGCGTTTTATATGTTCCTTCATGCTGGGTAAGTTGCATAATTCAGATTTTCAAAAATAAAATAGTCCCCCTTTCCCTCTCTGTATTTAAAAGCATGTTTATCGATCGTCGAAATATTAAAACGATAGAACGATATTTTAATGAAACATCTGCAACCGTATCCCGTATTTTTATACTTAAAGAAGAAACAGGATTCCACTCTTTTTTTTTTTTTTTTTTTTTTCTTTTTTTATTGCAATCGTTGTTGTTCGAAATAGAATTTTTATTTCAATTAAAAGTTGAACTTTGTTTCGAATTATTTTTTAACAAGCTGTCTGGAATACTTTTCGAATTCACGACGAAATATCCATGAACACGTTCCATTTTTCATACTTTTCCAACACTGTGTTACGCCAGAAGTTGGCAATTATTTGTTTCTTTTTTTTTTTTAATAAACGTCAGTTAAAGCGCGTACCTAAATGCACGTGTTATCGTTCATCAATCTTAATAAGTCGACGTTAATCGGTATTCTTTGTATCGATTAAAAAGCTGTGTATATTACTTGCCCGACAATAAAAAAAAAAAAAAAAGAAAATGAAATGATAAAATTACTGGCGACGTAATATACGATCGAGTTTCATTAGTGTCGGGCTTCATTGCCTGACGCTACTGTTTTTTAATATTTTGGGGGATATTCGTTACGTTACCGGCTGCGAAATGAAATTTTCGCGACGATTACTGCGAAAATGCGGAAATTGAAATTCACGACGCATTTGTCAAAAACGTTCGGGGAAATTTGCGCTTCGGGGAGGGATTGATTAAATCGTTGACTACGTTTCTTTGACATATGAAACCTTTGTGCTGAGTAAACTCGTTATTTATTTGCTAATTCTGTTATACACGCGCTCGTACAAATGCAGCTGTTAGTGTCGCGCTATTTTCGTCAAGTGATTTCAAAACAGAGTAACGTATTATTAATCGTGGGTGAATAATTGAAATTGAAATGGAGTATTAAATATCAAGTATCAAACAACAATAAAAAAATAAATGTGAAACGTAATATCTAATAGAAAAAAACTAGTCCTAAGTCTCAACTTGTCGATAATAATTTATCGAAATTTTTCAATGAATTTATCTGTAATGTCCTCTAATTCTCAGTCTAGAAGCAATATTAACAAAGAAAGAAAGTTATGTTTATGAAACTTCGGTTATTCATTCGTAACTCAAAAAAAAAAAAAATATATATATATATACAGTAAATTGATTTTAAATAATATTAATTCATTTAAAAATATAAACCAGCAATTTTGGACATGATTCAATACAACAAGGGAAACGTATCTCTTTCCCATTTTGAATAACTAATCCTCTACTCGATTTCTCTGGCAAGGTCTACATTAATTTATTTGTGATGTTTCGCCATAGTCTTCGTAAAATTTGTACGCCACTAAAATAAAGTTCTTGAGAAAAAGATAGAAAAAAAATACACTTGATACAACGATTACATACGTATAGTGGAACGTTCGTACGACAAATTTAGCAGAAAAAAAGGAGGAACGTTTGGAATTCAGATGACGCGCCGCGGCAAGAAAAGTGTCACGTGTGACAAATTGGACATTTTACCGGCCACTTTTCTCGATTGGCCGCCCTTCACCGTGAATACGCCCGATGCAATTCTCGCGTTAATCCTTGACGCTAATTTCCATCCCCTTTCCACCGACGGCGAATCACGTTGCAATCTCTCATCGGCCCGACACGAATCGAATTCAACCATCGTTCCGCCAGTCGAACGGAATTACGTAAATGTCCCCGGCACGCGCCTGCTTCCACAATCGAAAACACGCTACCCTCCGCATTTCCCTCTATTTTTTCAAAGGACAATCTCCCCGCCCCCGTCTCTCTTTCTACCCTCTTGCTTTCCTACGTCTTGTGCCCCGAGTCAAGATCCTCCGTGACCGTTTTTCTCTTCCGACCTTTCCAACAAAATTCCAGCAAAAAGTCTCTGGGATCTCTTGTTAATGTTTTTGCTTTGTAACGCGGTGGTGAAGAATTTTAATTCTTCCTCGTCGGTGTGTAAAGGGTGAAAGCACTGTTACTTTTTTTTTTTCGCAGAAGATACAACAGCGATACCTCGTGTGATTTACATACAGTTTACCACACGATGTTCATTAAATATGCATAACTTAACTATAGCTGCAGGAAATGTTTATTCACGAGCCATTTGTATTATAATACGTAATACTCGTCTAAATGAAACTTCAACCTCCCCCCATCCTTCTTTCCTGCGTCCTCCTTTGCTTGCTTCAGGATATTTTCCAAACCGTTTCAAATGCATTTATACTTGTAATACAAATTTCTTTCCCCGGGGTGAAGTTCAGAGGTGATGTTTTAACTCTTCCTCGGTTGTCAAAAGATAAACAACTCTCTGCGATTCGTCTGCGCCGCAACGTCCATCACGAATATGCGTAATTTAAACACGCATGTTTACAGTTTGCGAAATTTGTAATTACAGTATCTAAGCGATGCTTGCTTCGGTCTAAACGAAATTTCAATCCCATCTGCGGATAGAAACAACTTTGCACGCGCCTCCCTCTCTCTCTCTCTCTCTCTCTCTCTCTCTCTCTCTCTCTCTCTCTCNTTTTTTTCTTTAATTTAAAGTAGTTCTAAGTTTCGCTCTGTTAAACGTAGTTAAACGAAATAAATGACATTCTGCCTACATAAGAATAGATGATAAGTAATAAAATGATATTCAAAAGAAATGATAAAATTCCTAATAATAATATTTCTAATATTTTTAAAATACATAATATGTATATTATAAGTGGATAAGTAGATAATTTTTACAAGATCAAATAAATTTTGGAAATTATGTTTGAAATCTTTAGGGATTGTCGCTCAGCTCTGTTCACAATTGAAGACTCTTTCCCAAGTTTGGGTAAAAATATTGCGATCTTTAGATAATTTATTTTAGTTGTTAGTATTCGACTTTTTTTCTCTATTATTAAATATTGTTCTCGACCTTTTAAATTACAAATATCATTTATAGATATTATCATTGAAATTAATGTCTTCAATTTTATTACTCATCACTGGATTTTTATGCATTTTTATATTTCTATGATTATAATTGAGAAAAATGAAACCTAAATACTTCGGATATTTTATCGTACTTTCTTTCTGCATATTCAAAAGTAGAAAAATACATAAAATGCACACGACACATGAAAATATAAAATTTCCAAAACACGATGTTCGTTGTCACATTTAAACAAATCTCCGCCTACGTTACATGTTTTTTTATTATTTTCACAAATATTTGATAATATAACAACGAAATAAACGAAAAAAATACATTCTGCCTACATAAAAATAGATGACAAGTAATAAAATGATATTTAAAAGAAATGACAAAATTCCTAATAATAATATTTCTAATATTATTGAAATACATAATTTGTATATTATAAGTGATAAGTAGATAATTTTTACAAGATCAGACAACGTCTCCCTGTTAAAAAGTCACTCGTCACTTTCCAAGAAAGAAAAATCGTGCAAGAAAAGCGTCGATCAGCTCGGGCTGAAAGAAAAAAGGCGAACGGGAAGTGCGAGTTTTATCGAGTAAGTTTGCAGCAAGTTGCGATTGTATGCACGCTTTGAAAAAAAAAGAGCGTGAAATCAAACTCGTTGAAGTGGGAATACGTATCACGTTGGTCGAGAGTTCAGATAGAAACACACGGACGAGAAGTTTCGAGTAGAAATGTGTGAGCGCGGAAGTTTCGAGGGCCGATTCGAAGCCGCGATAATATCCGGAAAATAAAATGAAGTGTAATTAAGTAGCGGAAGGTGTGTATACGTGTGATACGCTGCGCGGGTACGCTTGTCAGGAGTTTCCAACGAAGAAAAACTTGCAATTCCTTTCGACGACAGGAATTGTTGTACGAATTCCGCGAAACATTAACGAACTTCGATAAGAAATCTTTTTATCATAAGTGCTGTACTAGCAATTGTACTGAATACAAAGTATGAACGTTACGATTCGAAAATTAGGAGTATTCTCAAGTTTTCACATCTCGTGTAAAATCTTTATCTGTCTCTAGCAAAATTGAATGTATTACATATTTATAATAATTTCATTTAAAAGCAGATTTTATCAAGTGTCAGATTGTACACATACAATCTGCATAAGCATAGAATTAAGTATTGTATATACGTTATTAAATAACAGCTTGTGTTTCTCTTATTTGCTTTTATTATAGCATGACTCTTTTTAGTATGTTCTTTGAACGCTAGCTCATACTATTTTATTGTGTCTGATTTTTCTTTTCAATTTTTCTCTATAATACAGAGTCAGTATTGAAAGTCTGGAAATGGAACATATCTCTTGTAACTGATACTCTAACGTAAACATCTCTCAATAATATTAGAGGCATAAGTAATTTTTCTCTTTTTCTGATACTGTACAAAATTTTATTTTATTTAAAAATTGATACTAGTTTTAATTTATAATATAATTTAACAATAAGCGCACTAAATGTCAATATATTTAACTGGAATATAGGTATCCCTAATACAATATTGATAAATAATGAGATACCATGTATAATAATGTACAAGATACTAATATTTTATGGTTAATAGAAACTTGCAATTAGATTTCACTGAAATCTTTCAATTTTACTAAAATCGTGTAAAATCACATTGGAAATGTTTGAATAATTCTATAATCTCTATTGAAAACTTTATAAAAGCATGTAACATTGTTTGAAAATTTTAAAAAAATTAGTTAGTATTGAAACAAGCTTATCGATTAAAAGTACATTTTTGCGGAAGATTAGACTAAAGAAATTTCACAAATATCTGTTCGTTACATATACGGTGGTAACATGAAAAGATAGCGCGGTAAGTTATCGAACATTCCCTTATCTCTGTCCTTTGCCCGATTCTTCTCCTCTTTTCGAAGTGTTATCAAACGCCTTCTCGTTATTAATGCGAAAAGCGTCCCGTGATTTTCAAGACGTTTTTTATTACTCCGAACGATTTTATAGTGGTCCACGCTCCTGGAATATCTAATGTACGTAATACTCCATTGAAGTATATTTTATATGCACACGATCAGTTCTATGTTAAAGAAACACGCTTTACTTGTGCTTTCTGTATGCTTCCTTGAAACGTTTCATCACTATCATTCAGATTTCATTGCAAATTGCAGAAACCATAAATGATAAAAATCTGTTCTTCTCGTGTTTCGATGAATTTTACTATTTTAATTCTTCTGCTTTTCGCGAGTTTACCTGACCAGAAATTCTGATAGATTCGAATGGACATGTTATTTCAATAAATATCATCAGGCACGTTAATCGACGTTAGTATTATCAAGGCTAACTAATCTTGAAATATTTTGAAATATTCAGCATAATTTCGCACCTATAATTTTATTACTTTTGGACGATTGTCCGCGGAATCTTAATTTTCAAACGTATGCAACATACGCGTAAACAATACGAGCAACTAGTCATCTTGAGCGAAAAGAAGATGAAGCGACGCGTGCCACGCCAGAACAAATCTCGCGGCCGGCTCGTGTTCCGGAAGTAATCTCGTTCGCCCGCCGCAAAGTTTCAGGCCCGAAGCGAGTTTCCAAGGGAGTAGTAAAATCTTTAAACATGCGCGATCTCCAACTCGAACAATGCCTTTCAAAGCTGTCCTCTCGAAATATGTTGGACATTTCGAGCGAGTCAACGCGCTACGAAGAAAAAAAAGAAAAAAAGAAAGAAAAAAGAAAAACCGAAACTCCCTGTTGTGAAAATCCACGCGTCTCACCGTTTGGTTTGTTATTAATGCGAAAAAGTGTCTGGTGCCTTTCAGCGGCGCGTATCTTCTCCGGCTGTTTCGCGACCTGCGACGTTTCGAGATACGAGCGTTCGCGATGGCGACGCTCGTGAGAAAACGTTGAAGCGGAGAAAAATCGAGACAATCGTGGTAATTGCAGGAAGTGAACGCGGCTTGGATCAGACAATGGTATCGCGGAGTTCGCGAAAATACGAGAACAAGTATCGTTTCCGTGCCACGTTCGCGTACAGAGGCGATTTCGCGATCCTTACCTAAGAGATACGTGAAAGTTTTTCGACGTTTCTGTTGAATCTGTTTCGCCGGTGATGATAGAATTTCAGGTGGAACCCGGGATCACGTATCGAGTTATGATTAGGCAGAGGATGTTTTGTATTTCGTGCTATCGTTATGTAAAATATTATAAAAAAAAAACACTCAATCTCTAGATATTTTATATGCTTTTGTACGTCCATCTATAATATTTCTATTCACATCTGCATCTTACAATTATAACTTGTTGAATTATAATCATAAGAAGCAGTAGTAAGAACGTACTGCGTACTTGGTGAATGCCCCGGGAGCATGTATACTTTGGTTTGCATAAAGTAGAATCACGGGGAACGTTCCAGGAGCAAGAGATAGTAATAACAATAAAATTTCTATAATTATTCACATACGTACGTATGTACATACGATTTCTATATCTATATTTTATAAACTGTATATTTTGTAATTGCATTGCCTGTGTTTATCACGTCTCGTTGCATCGTTTCTAGATGCCATCGAGCAATCTGATTACGATTTATTTTATTTTCATCCGTCGTCCAAATAAGAAATTCGATCGATCGAAATTCTATCTTCTACGTCTGTTCACGTCTCATCGTACAGTTTTTTCGTTAATTTTCATTTTATCACCCAAGATGAGACTAATGAGACCAACAACTCACTAGAAAGAAAGTTACAACGCAAGATCATCCTGGTAATATAAAACTGGAATATAATCTCACAAAGTTGTAGGTACGTTTATCGGTCGGTATTCCTCTTATAAAAATGCAACCGCGTTCGTCGCAAGAAGCCTCTACGCGAATGTAGACGTTGACGAATGAATAAATTCGCTCGGAAAAATTCATTTCGCGGAAGGGTGTCCCCTGGTACCATGGTGCACCCTCCTATTCTCGATGATCACCGGGGATGGTGACTTCCGTACGGATGGTGAATTGGAAGAGGACGGTCGTGCTGAGGAGGATAACATCGGCTCGATTTAAATAACGGCGTCCATCTTGCTAGTCCGTCGGATCCTTCGTCACTGGCGCCCTCTTCCCCAATGCCTCGTCGACATTATGCATGCCAGACGAGCGAAACCATTATACGAAACTCGTCTAATGTCGTATAAATGCAGAAAAGGAGGCCCGGTGGTCCTTAATACTTTCGATCCTGTAGGCGCTTCGATGTCCTTGCGTCGGGACGCGTCACGCAAAAGCGAGAAACTTTTTATACTTGGCCCTTCTGACGTGCGGAATTTTCACGCGGCAACTTTTGGACGAAGATCGAAACATATGCCTCGGGGAATAATTAGAAAATATATAAAATAATATTATTATAATAATTAAAAAATATGCCCTTTCGGCGAACCGGACGTAATGTAAGACAAAGTACAAAAATATGAGACACCTATACCCTCTATTTTTGTCAGTTTTGGTTCTGTCCTAATCAGTTATATGAATTCGCATAAACGTGTAAGTTACTCGTTGCTTTCGAAGCAAGCCACGTATTGTCAGAAGAGCTGCCAATTTCCTAATTAACAAACGAAGAGCTCCCCTCGACGTCGATCGCGACAGGGACGCGACAGTGTATGCACGATATTTCGAAGAGAAATTAGCCAAGTGGGCTGAATAGAAACATTTCGCAGAAGTTGCCGATCTCGGGTTCGAGCGATAATTGCGATATAGAATCGAAATCGAAATTGTTTGACGCGACAAGATGGAAAAGTGAAGGACGAGCAGTGCATCGGCTCGTTATATAGGAATAACGGGCGGAACGCTGAGACATCAGCCTCGACAAACTCGGCCACGGTTCGACGATAAGTAAGAAGTTTTCGGAGGGGCGTAATTAACTACGGGGCCAAGTAGTTAAATCGGCTGACGACATTGCGACTGCGGGAACATTAGAGTCAACTTGCTGAAACTTCACCTTCCGCCTTTATCCCTGTCCTTGCTCCGCGGTAGCGAGCTTGCATTGAAATCGGTTTCGCTCGATAATCCTTTCAATCGTTCCTCGCGATCTCCTTTGTCGCGCCAGCTCGGCCTTTTATACCGATTCTCCAGTTGATTCGATCACCGGCGAATAATCGTATCGCGCGGAATAAAATGTACGAGGACGAGGTTATGGGTACTTGAACGGAGAATCGAACCAAACGGGGCTGGCTTTTCAGCTTTGGGGAAAAACGTGGAAAATACGTTCTGTCGCTCTCGTCTCGAAATAATCCCGTAAAAAATTATTTACACGCGTGAGAAACGTCACTTTTCCATTTCAAATTTACCGTTTATACGTTATTCGACTCAATGATTAAGCGGGTGAAAATTCGGAAATCGTCGAAGCATCTTAATACGAGAAATTGCGTTCGAGACTTTATTTGTTGATTACCGACGTTCTATCTGCTCGCCGCGCAAATCGTAGATAAGAGGCCAGATAATGGAACCCGCTCTTTGCAGAAAAAATCGTAGATTAAATATTAAAGCTACTTACTAAAATCCGCAAGGGAGTATCAAAGCGCGCTCTATGAAATTTCCGTAAGGATTAATGTCTCCTTCTGTTCGCAAAGGCCGTGAAATTAAAAAAAAAAAAAGAAAATGAAAGAAAAGAAAGTAAAATGCAAAGACATTACACGCTTCGCCCGTGAAACGCTAATTATAAAAAGAAACTTCGAGTCTTTCTTTTTTTTTCTTTCGTAGAACCGAGGAGCGGTCGCAACAAATGAACAGTCACTTATAAATTACTTTTCTAATTAATCATTCCGTTTCTGTAATTACTGTTGTTTCGAGTGCTCGGTAGTCGCGGAGAGGAAGACACAATTTCCTTAATGGTATACAGCGAGTGCTCACTTTATCGTGAACAATTTAGACCGCGATACCTCGATGTACCAAACAACCCGAGCGAACGAATAGTCGACCGAAGAGAAAATACGGAGCGATTTATCGACCCGAATGTCGTCGAAGACAGTCGTTCTGAAAAATTAAAGAAAATTAAAGATCTCTCTGGTATCTAATTTGCGGCTGCGAGACAAGATAGTTCGATCTCAGAGAGGCAAAAGTTGAAAGATTGTTAAAATTGCCCGTGGATATTCTGCCAACTTGGACTTGAAGTAAAATTATCTTTCGATTACAGATTTTGCAAAATATCCAAAGTGTAGCGCTCGTTGCGAGAGTGAATCTTTCGTTAAAACGCAAAGAGCGCAAGGATGGTCGTATCGAAAACGATACCGTATCGATCGATTTCCTTGGAATTTCGAGTTTGCGTTTCGCCGCGTCCCTTTCATCCGCGTCCCTTCGAAAATCGGATGGCTCTCGTAATTGGCTCTCGCGTGAAATTCAGCATGCATTTTAACGACGAAATTATTCGAGTCACGACACACGCGAGTCGTTTCTCGACATAGAAGGAAGGGGAAGAATCCAGGGGGAAGTTGAACGAGCGTATGAGGGACGGGGGTAGCGGTTTCAGTTAATTGGATAGCAATTAGACGAATTCCCCGGCATTGTCTTAGTGGACGAATTACACCGGATTGTCAGGCTTTCAGTTCAGCTGAAGGATGATCCTGCCCGATCGAAATTTCTATCTGGCGAATACGAATGACGGATGGCGGTCTTTCCTTCCGTCGCAAAGAGAGGGTATCTATCCTCTTGTCTTATCGTTTCCAACCCCCCTCCCTCCCTCCCTTCCTCCCTCCTTCTCTTCTAGCTGCCCTAGACGCAGCCAAGAGAGCCTTGCAACTTCCTTTTTGCATGCTCCATTTCGTGGATTGCGTACTTTCGACGAATTGATGCCTACGTATCTTTCCATTCGTCCCTCTCTCTCTCTCTCTCTCTCTCTCTCTCTCTCTCTCTCTCTCTCTCTCTGCATTTGCGGAATTGTTCCATATAGTTGGAAACGCCAACGTTTTTACCGCAAACGTTCTTGAAACGGTCTTGAACCCGCGGAGAAGTTACGATATTAGAGAACGGTGAAAAATTTGTGGGACATCGCCCTTGACGTTTCGTTTCTCCTAGTTATTTTCGCTTCTGGGGGACCATGTTCGTTGTAGAGCGTCGAAGATTAATATACACGGAGTTTCGCGATAATTCTCGCGAATCGTTTCAAAGTTATTCAAACGTCGTTATTCAAAACAGTGCTTCATCGAGCGCAACTCCAATTTAGCAACATTTCGCAAAGAAGTTTTTTTTAACGTTAATAAACGTACCAACGGCCCGGGACAAATGGCCTGGTATAAAAATTCGATCTAAAAATTCTGCATTCTTCTTTCGTTCGACTGCTCTTGTTAAAAGAAGGAAAAATGAAAGAAATCTAATTTTACCGGAAAGTTATTTTGTACATTGTTTCCTGTATAAAATTTACAATTGCCGAATAGGTACGTTTAGCGTTAACTAGATATATATATAATACATATTGCCAGAAATTTTCTGGACACTTACGACATAAATGTTCGTAAGAAAATCACAAAAATGTTCTGACACATTGTCAAACAAAATTTCGATTATTTTTTCTCCAAACATGCATCACTCGTTACGAATTGCTTCTTCTTCAATGCTGATCGACGAATTTAAATTTCGAAATTTCACGTGCACCAGTCTAATAGTCTAATTGCCAATCGATTAATTACACGCTCGAGAATGATACCCAACGTCTTAAAAATATTTCGTAAGAACGGAATACAGTTGCCTCTCCTCCCTCCCCTGACCTCGAAGAAATTTCCTACGACAGAGGAATTCGAGAACAGCCAGCGTCGACTGCAGCCTGGTCTGCGAGTCGAGTCGAGTCGACTAAAACGTGAGCCTATTAAGCGCACGATTTGCATCCTCGACGAAGTCTGAAGCGTCTCGTCGTCGTCGTCGTCGTCGTCGTCGTCGTCGTCGTCGCGCGTCTAGTTTCGCAACGCGGTCGACGCACCCGAAGAATGCGATCGAGCGTGCTTGGAAACAAGTTCACGGGCATCGTTGCCCCGTCGTTTTCTCGTCTCGCTTCGTGGCGACGTGTGCCACGTTCGCCGATCGAAGTGAACCGAACCGAGGCGATTAGATCGCCGCGAAACCGCCCGCTCGAATTCCAACGGTTCTCCGCGAACGCGCTCGTCGAGTGGAATAAGAAAGGAGGGAAACCGACCGGCTTTTAACGGAAGAAAATCGGTCTGATTGAAATATCAACGCGGCACCAGGAGAAAGTGGGACCCCGTTCCAAGTTTCACGAAAGAACTCGCCGTGACAAAGGGGAAGGGTGAGTGGGGAAAGGCGAAGGGGTTTATCATATCACCGTTAAAATTGACGAAACTTGTTCGACTTGAACTTACTTCCTTACTTTCGGATTTGACGTAGGTATTACACATCATTTTAAGCCGTGTAATGGAGTTTTTTCTTTTTTTTGTTTTTTTCTTTTTTGGAAAAAGGGATGGTTTTGATATAATGTCACTTATGCATTATATACAATGTGTTATTAGTTATATTGCTCGTATCATCGCGTACTATTAGATAATTGAGAGAAAACTGTTATTTTATAATTTTATAGTTTACACTATTACAACGTACTGTTTTGTAATTTTATTTCATCACTTAGTTTGAATTCATTTCACTTTCTATGTGCGACATGCCAAAATACTGTCGACGATGAGAATAACTGTCGATGGTACCGATATTAGAAAATCAACAGTTTCTACTGCCTCAATTTTTAATCGTGTTTAAACGAGCCAAAAAATATTGCCAAGAAAATCACGATAAGAACTTGTACTTCACACATTATATTTTCCACAAGTACGTAATAATTTCGACAGCCAACATTTTTCTTTTTTTTTTTTTTTTACGCTACAAAAATTACACGTCGTTTCGTTGCAGTTAGTTGTCGAAAATTCGGGACAAGTTAAAAAAAAAAAAACAAATTGTAACGAATCGAGAAATTGAACATGAAAAACGAAACGGAGACTAGACGAAACGCGAGTGTTATCCAGTAGGAGCGTTTCCACGCTGCCAAGCGGAGCAGATAAGCTCGATCATCTTGCCCTCTCGCGAAGGAAAACTTTCCAACGCGTTGTGCCAAGATAAAATTCATAATTGCTTTAATTTCATCGTGCGCCGTTATCGTTGCGATAGTCATGGCCGAATTTTCCAGAGAGAATCGCCGATCCTATCTTTCCTTCGACTCCACTTGCGCTTTTATCTTGCTCCCCTTTTAACTTGCGCTCGCAAGTCGTCTCTTGAACAATGAACAATTTTAATTCGCCCCTTTAACATCTCGTGCGTCGTTTTGTCGTGAATCAAGATGGCCGTCTGTCTCGCTTAACGAGAGTTACGAATTAATAATCACCTCTGATTGTCCACTAACACCTGTAGCGAATAAAGCTGCCAAGGTGGTGAATCTTTGATTAATTTGGATCTGATAAATTTCGAGTGGTACGTTGGAGATTTTTTTTTTTTTTTTTCTTCTTTAAACAAGTAACGCTGCTTTCTCAATCTTTTTTGCGTAGATTATTATTATTGACTGCTACTTGAAATTGTTCAGAAATGATTAATTATTAACGACAATTCTCACGCCTATTTATTTTATTTCGTTAAAATGCTTATTTAACTTTTGACTTAATTTAAGCTACTCCTTATTCTATCCAATAATTTAATTTCATTTACTTCGCGCGAAATGCAGAAATAGAGAAATTATTTCATTCATTTCGAGCAAAACCAGATCAACATTTCCTCTTGATTAATCTTGCCGCGTGTACTTGCTCGTTTAAGTAAAAAGCGAATCAGTAAAAAAAATTGAACGTCGTCGAAAACGAAAAAAAATGCTTCCTTTCCGCAATTTCTCTCTCTCTCTCTCTCTCTCTCTCTCTCTCTCTCTCTCTCTTTTCCTTCTTTTTAATTAATCTTTCATTCTGTTCGTTCGAATAAAAACTGGCTGCTGTCTCACGAGAGTATGTGCTTGAATTTCAGGTGGCTTCACCTGCTATTTAACCTAGGAGTACAGGTGGTCGTGGGACTTCCCCTGGAAATGGTTCACGGAAGTCTGAGGATTGCGGCAGTTTACATGGCTGGAGTTCTTGCCGGTAAGAGTAATCGCTATGCATTACAAATTGCTAAATTTTATTTATACGGGCAAACGCAATCTCTCGCTTTAACCTGGGACGCGTATCCACCGAAATAACAAGTCGCCGTACTGTTCATACAGACAGATTAAAAAGTGTTTGTAAATACGATAATTGCACTGTGTATTTAATAGATTTCACGGATTTCGCGACTCGTTCAGTTTATTCGGAGCTGTCAGATTTGCGATTATTAATCGGTTGTATAAATTCGGGGATTCGATAATACGTAAATTCGTTGTACGCTCGTTGTTAATTTGATAATATCGATCTAACGTGCCATTAGGTATACGTATTTCATATTTAACTCTGTAGAGGGAGTTTCTTTTTTTTAAGTGAATTTTTATTTACGAATATCGATTTTGTTCCTTATCGTGAATTAACGACTTGTTTTGTGCGACATTTCTCAAAATGAACGTTCAATTAAACGTCCAGTTCGCCGGAATTGATCACCTCGATACTTAATTTGAAACAGTCGACGAATCGAAATAGAATTTTTAATAAAGAAAAATGCAACTTCTCATAAAACATTTTTTGTTTTTTCCAAAAAAACAGAAGAGCCTATCTCAAACATAGAAATAAACCAACTTTCTACAAAATTGATTTTCCAGTTTCATTGTCCATACTTTCCAGCAGAATAAAAATACTTGTTTCTCCAGAGCTGTAGATACATCTTCGATGAAAGATATTTTCACAGGAGTTTGATCATACGAAAGATATTTTGCGACGAAAAAATCTCTCAAAAGAACTCTTAAAGTCAATTCCTTAATCACTGAAATTTTATTCATCTACTATTAAAGAATCAAAATTGTCAAATACAGGGTGAACCAAAAATCACTTCCTACTAAAAATAAATTGATTTTTTTATTAAAAAAAAAAAAAAAAGAGAAAAGAACACAAATTTGCAAACGCTCCAGCGGTCGACGTTTGAAAGAAATAACTTTGAAAGCATAATGAAAAGATCATGTTTGAGCTTGAATTTAATTTAAGATCGATAAAATTAATTTTTTCTTATATTTTGATGTTTTATTGAAAAATAGATGGAAAGAAACTTTTAGCCCATTCTGTATAATAATAATAATAATAATAATAATAATAATAATAATAATAATAATAATAATAATACCATTCTAAATCAACGACGGTATCACGTGCGTTAACGCAGAGATGATCGTAATTACGCGTCTACACATTAGAGAGAGCAAATACAACGAAAATAGTGTAACGAGATTGGCGAACGAGAAAGGTATAACGAAAGAAAAATAGAAAAGGGAGATAAAACGAACAAGCGAATGGGAAATAAAAGGAGGGAAACGAGAGAGAGAGAAAGAGAGAGAGAGAGAGAACGTTATCCGTTGTCAACAAAATGCGATTAAGCGAAAGCCTCCGGTCCAAGTGCATTTAACGGGGCATGGAAGCGAGGCTCGTCGATAGCTGCAACGCGTGATTATGCGCCGGCATGTAATGCAGTAATGCTACAGAATGCTCCTCGCAACAATATTCCTGAATTTAAATCACTCGGCGATTCTCACCCGCGTAAACGCCCCGGCGGTGCAGGCGCAGCTGCAACTGCCAGGGCCCGGCGACTCTATTTCTTCCCTGTAACGCAATTTGTCCCTCTTTCCATTTGCCGTGTTTCCGGATTTTCCAGAGCGTGGAACGTGTTTTTACTCTCTCCTTCTATTCCTCTCTTGATCGCCCCCTCTTCTCTCTCTCTCTCTCTCTCTCTCTCTCTCTCTCTCTCTCTTTCTCTCTCTGTCACCCTTCGCGAGCATGTTGCGTTCACCACCCCCTACTGTTTGTGTGTCCTTCCTGCATCCCTCCTCTCGCACGCTAGCAGAGAGAGAAAGAGAAAGAGAGAGAGAGAAGAGAGGCACGCGCGTGTCTCTCGCAGAATACGCGTGTACCAACGGTAACACGTATCAGGGTGAGGCAACGGGCGCACATTCGTGTAAACCTAATTGCCATTTGCATAAATTCGATTAGACTCAGATCCCGGGTTATTAGCAGTCATGAAAGTAAAACGTTGCAAAATAGGGCGCATGAATAATAAACTCCTCGCCCGGGAGATCCGAGATACGTCGGGGCACGACGTATAAAATGCGCGGAGGATCGTAACGTTCCTGACTTGTGAGCTCAACAGGGGGGAGGCGATATTAAAGCCGTGGTGACTCGAAATCACGAAAGGGAGAAATGGAAGAACCGGACAAGGGGTTTCGGGATTTTCTTCTTTTTTTCTTTTTTTTTTTTTTGAATTCCGAAGGGGCCGTGTAATTGGATAAAACGTACAATACGCTCGATGAAATTAGAAATTTTTCATTTGTTTCATTCTGATTAGATTTTTTTTTTAATAAAATAGAGTGAAACGTTACAATTGAGATTAGTGTTATAATTTACCAATTAATTTTACACTTATCGTTGAATCATTGGAAACTGTGATAATTATTGTTAAATTGATTAAGCTGGTCAAATCAATTAATTAATCGATTGATATTGTTGATATTGATAAGTTAATATCGTCGAATTAATTACTACAGTAAATACAATCGCGTAAGTTGTAATCTTGACAAACTCGAACACTCGAATGTAGTTCATCTATGTGATTTTGATCCATCGTTATGATCAAAATCATTTGATCACGAACCTGTAACAGATCCAACCACCGAGTATATCGATCTCGTGAAATCTCCAGTAACGTCTTTCCAAATTTAACAGCAACGACAATAATTTAAATGAAGTAAAATTTTCTACAGTATCAAAAAATTGCGTTACTCGCGTACCCTTATTATTTCACTCTCGTCTCTGCAGAAAATTTTTCACACTCATCTCTCTCTGTCCGTGAGCTTCCGTGAGGCTCCTTCAATTTCCCCGCGCTTCGATTTCCTTGAAATCAATCAGGACGGAAAAGATTGAATTTGTCATCATTGAATATAATTATTCGAAATGTTCACTTTGTCCCGATGCAGCAGCCTCGCTTAATCATGGGCTGGCGAGAAGGTTGCCACGGAATATTGAATCGCGTAATGAGAATAAAGCGGGCGCCCTTTCTCATCCGTCTTTTCTTGGCTGGTTCTCCCCCTCTGAAGTAGTTCACCCCTGCTGGCTTCCTCTCGAGCCTTCGTAGCTTTCCACGTGAACAGGAGGTGGCGACAGCTTGTCTGGGGCC
This sequence comes from Frieseomelitta varia, assembly GCF_011392965.1. Taxonomy (NCBI): domain Eukaryota; kingdom Metazoa; phylum Arthropoda; class Insecta; order Hymenoptera; family Apidae; genus Frieseomelitta; species Frieseomelitta varia. The sequence continues at coordinate 147,320 of NW_025110568.1, forward strand.
ACCGCGACAAGATTACTTCGTATGCATCGCGGTCGCGTCGATGTAATGCGATTGTAACTAAGCAAGTGCAACGGCACCTATCTCCTTCGCCACCTTCCTCGCTTCCTTCTTCCGCTTATTTTTCTTCATCACGTTCGATCAATTTGCACGTCATTTCGCCAGTCGTGCATTTGCAGATGAAATTCCATTGCTAACGTGGAGGATTGGCCACGTAGTGGACTTCAGTTACCGAAGAAAAGGACGATCATTGAAAGATATTTTATACAGAAATTGGAGAAAATGTAAATGCGACGAGCTTCTTGCATTTTCATGGATATTTTTTTCAGAATTTACCAGCGTTGAGAAATTTGAGAAATTGCCATGATAATGAGGGAACAACCTCTCTGTAAATCGGAGAAACAATTAAAAATCTACGACGGTGTATCATCATAGACCAAAACCACTGTATATGTGTTATTTGAAACTGAGTTGAAGCGAAAGATTACGTTTTCTTTTCTTTTTTCAATGAAATACGGTCAACAAACAACGTGTAAAACGTGGCGCTGCAAATCCTTCGAACGATATTGAACGATCCAAGATCGAACAAAGAAGAGAGAGAGAGAGAGAGTGGTTTGTGAAATTCTCAGAAAAGTGGGGGAGAAAAAGCGGCGTTTGAAAGAATAACTTCCAAGATAAACGGGGATCAATTTTCGCGTAATTTCATTCGCTCGTTCCACCATTCGCTGGTGCCTGGCGCTTTTCGAATCGGCGGTGAGACTTCGTGTCGTAGAATCACCGGCGCCGTGCCGATTGCGTGACACCGACAATTATACGACGGTATCTGCATGTCGCCGCGTATGCGTGATGCATTTTGCATGCGTAACGGGAAGACGGTATTCCCCCCGATGCTAGACGGCCGTCTGTCTAGCCTCTTCCCTTCCTCGAAACCCTTCAGCGTCTGTTATTTGCCTTCCAGCTCACCTTTTCGCCAATTTTCACCCTTTATACCGCTGTTCAACCACCATTTTCTTTTTTTTCTTTTTCCCCCTCCTCATCGCGCACCTTTTTTTCTCTTTTTCTTCTTTCGCTTTCGAGGTCTTTACGTGGTGTGCGGGTATCGAATGTAGAAAATATAGACGTGGTTTTAAGTGCGTGTCTTTTGGTTATTAGTTATTATTATTAATAATTAAGTTAAATTTATTTTGCATCGTTGTTCACTGCCATCTGTTTCAAAGGATATCGCGCCATTTTTTGGAATGAAGTCGCGTAAAGTGAAAATTAGAAGAAGGAAACTATGTGAGCGAGAGAATATTATGACGTTCCTTTTGTAACGAACCGAATACTGTGAAAATTGGGAAAAGGAAAAAATTTTTGAAAGGTACAAATTTGCAAGGGTATGCAAGAAAATTATAAACTTTGGTTTACAACGCGGAAAATCGATTGCTTCTTCTCTTTTTTCCCTTTCGTTCGCTTTTCTTTTTTTTTTTTTTTTTTTTTTTTTTTTGTTTGTTTAGAGAGAATCGTTGTACTCCATTTCTTTTTAAATATCGAATTTTCAGGCATTCGTTCGACCTGTGCCATTCTATTTGTTCTGTAATATTCTTTCTTTTTTCTTCTTTCAATTTACGCGCACTATTGTTCTTTATTCTGGTCGATACGCCCGCTGATTTGATCAATTTCTCTGTTTCCTTTTTTTTCTTTTTTTAATCTTTGTCATCGTTTCGCGTTAATTTCATCGAGATTTTTAATCTCCCCCGCAGTTTCGTCGTTTTTTTTTTCCATTTTCTTCTTCGTATTCGTTTTTACGGTTCTCCGCACGATGTGTGTAATACATGCTCATGAATTGCAAATATCGCCGGTAATATTTTAAAGCAGGGCCCGTTGAAATGTTACTTTGTTCCGTTTGTGCATACATAATTTTTTTTTTGAAAAAACCTTTATGATATTAACACACACGAGTAATGCAAAAAATAATTTTCACGTTTCCGCCCGATGGTTTTTGTTATTTCAAACAGGATACACGTTCGAACAATATATTTCTCGATCGATCGATATTGATTAATGTTACAGATGCCCGTTATTGTTTCGCTTCTCTTCAATATTGCTGTAATATGATTTCCTGTTCTGGTTATAGAGAACTCTCTTAATAAATCCTTGTCGATATAATTAAAAGATACATTTGAAATACGATAATTAAAAGTACATTTACTTTCGACGTGAAAGACAGTTGGCCTATTGAGTTCAATGAATTCCTAATCGTCTCAAGAATAAATTCTCTTTCGTTGAAATTGTTCATTTATAATCTTCTTCCGATCAATGTGTTTTTAAAACATGTAGAACACGTTGATCAAATCGACTTTCCGGAATGAGAGCGATGCAGAGGACGAAATGAATTTGTAAAAAAAATATTTTACAACGTCTCTATTTACATTCGTAAAAAAACACGAAGAATGATCTTGAAATTATTATCTTACGCAACGTAAAATACAAAACTAACATAAAAGTATTTTATACTTTATGTCGAATTTCAATTTAATTAAATTACACGCACATGTCTCTTGAACTTTTGCATATTTCAATTCAACTAACTCGTCTGGGACCAGAATTTTTGTCACGTTCTTACAAATTTCACGATTAATTTATTCAAGTCGCCTATGCAAAGTAAATAATTACTACGATAAAGGTATCTCGCAGGGATGAACGTGTTCACCCATGGGCTCTTAAATTTCGTTGACCGTAAGAAGAAAAAAAAAAAAAAAAAGAGAAAAAGAAAAAGAATTCAGTTTCTAAGGAACCTTATTTCGCTCGGAGGCTCTCGCAAAACGCGTTTCATACATAATACCAGTGGCAGTTGTATAGCAGCCTGCGAATCTCTGTGCTATTTTCTGCGATGGGGGAACGCGATCATCGATTTTCCATCGTACTTCGGATATTTGCTCATCAGGAAGCGTAAAATTGAAAATTCCAAGCAACGGGCGGTAACTCGCGCACCGGTGAAACCGGAGAAGAAAGTCCAACGTATCGACGAGTAGATTTTATTTTCTTTCTTCGGCTGCAACCGTAGCTGTGTTTTTCATCTTCCGTTCCGTGTGCTTCCTCACCGCTGTGTGCCGTGTGTTTGTTTAAAGAATGAGGAGGGATCGTCAATACACCACCGTATTCTTTTCTATCATACGCCCGTTTTATGTTTATCATCCGCCAGGCTGAGTGGAATTGCAAATTCTCGCGAGATCGCGTTCTCGTAAAATTCTGTTAAAATATTTCCCGCGTAAAGTTTCCCGATTAAAGAAAAAAAGACTGCAACTTTCTGCAACAACACCTCGAACAAACGAACAAACAGATCGGTGAAATCAAATTTTCACGTTTCGTGTTTCTTTAATGATTTTGATTTGGTAATCTAATTTCTGGTATTTGATATCGTGATGAAACCTAACCGGTGAAAAGAGAAGAAGAAAACCGGGAGAAAGAGAAGGAATATTGTCTATTTTTGAGAAACATAAGGAGAAATATGTTCAAAAATTATTTGTTTGAGACTTCGAGATTCCTCCACAGAGTTCAATATTATTTCTCGTTATAAATAATATCATTTGAATGAAGAACCAACGAACTCAGCGAAAACGGAAAATTGAATAACAAGGAGGGAGAAATAATAAAAAATTAAAAGCTTGTTTCCATAGAAAAACTGTCGATGAAAAAAACTAGCGAAACCAGTGTACAGTTAGTAGTACGACTGACACGACATTCCATTATTACTAAAAGTAATGATATGCAACACACCGAGATAAAAAAAACAGGGTAGAGAAGGAAGCCAAAGGCTTATTAAAAAGTACGAAAAGGAAATAGGGTGATGGCCGAATATGGTGGTGACCGATAAAATAATCCAGAAGACGTGGAAAGGGATGAGAATTAAACGAAGTAAATGGAACGATGAAAAGGCGAAAAAGAAATAACGGCGTAGAGGGTGGAAAATCCAAGGGAGAAGAAAAAAAGAGACAAAGAGAAAAACAGAGAGAGGGAGAGAGAGAGAGAGAGAGAGAGAAATAGAGAAAAGAGGGCTTATAGAAGATGAACAATATTCAGTGTGTGTTGTTTCGATAACGACTTAACACCATCGGAAATTCCCTTCGCATCCAACCTCCATTTATTCCTCTCCTCTTTAATATCACTTTCGTAATCCTGGTCGCATCTGGCTTATACGCGTACAATATAGTTTGGAATTTTGACATTCGGCGCGGTAAAATGAGCGTATGGTAAGATAGATCGTGGGAGAATAGGAACGGCTGTATTATATGCCACATTATTTCAAACTGTTCGCCCCGTTTTTTTTTTTTTTTTTTTTTTTTTTTTTTTTCTTTACCATATGGAATAAAAATTCACGTTACTCTTGCGATATTTCTACGACGTGTCTCCGGCTTTTAAAAAGATTACGCAATCGATGGACTTTTTAATCTCGATACTTTTCGTTATTCCCTATGTTTATCTTCTGCGAACATTTTCGCTGTTCTCTTCCTCTTTTTCAATTAATTAAAAGCACGTTATATTTTCCATTCGTATTTTTCGTTCTTTGCTTACTTAAGAATAGAAATGTGTGCATTGCGATGAAAATTTTCTCGTTTTCTCAAAAGGAGAAAGAGGAACGAACGAATTTTGTATATAACAATTCTAAATGTCAGTGTAACTTTAAATTAATGCAATCTTGATTGTTGAAGAAGAACAATTTTCTGTACTTTTGCGATTTCAACACGAGTTAAAGCGATATAATTTGCGCGACAAAAGTGTTATTCCACCTTACGTATTTCACATATTCTTGTTTTAATATTTCTTTTATGAAACTACAAAGAAAAAAAAAAGAAACTTAAAAACAGTTGATTTATTTCACTAGTTTTCCTGAGATATTTCTTCCAAGAGGGATCTTCGTTGCAAATACTACGACTTACCATTAAAACTAGAATTATTCACTATATATGTGTGTGTGTGTGTGTTCCTCGAGATCTCTAAAGTACAGTTTCCCTCTATACCTACTCTTTCTCATTACGAGCAGTTAGATCAGAGACCGGCAGCCGATACATTTTCCTTTCGTTTTCCCCAAGCCATAGATTGTTTACGTGCCACTGGTTTCCTCCTGGTCTTTCCTCGCAAACTTCGGGAACTACTTCGTTCCCTTGTCTCTTTCGATTCGACCTCGGAAACAACGATAAGAGGGAAACATGTCCATACTCCACGCCATGCCTTCCACCACTGAGAAATCAGAAAGAACAGGATAGAGATCATTCTTGCCACGAGAAACTCGATATTCGCGACTTTTGAAGCAGCAAAAGCAAATTGTTATTAACGATTATTAAGTTGTACGATTGTTATTAAAATTGTGCGATTGAAACGAACATTTGATTACCGAATGTGAATCTCGAATTTCAATATACTTACTCCTAGCCTGACCAATGAAAAATTCATTAAATTCTTAATCTACCAGGGTTGATTGATCAACGAAAAATCAATTGATTGAAGATCAACGTTGCTTTATCGATGCAAAATTTTATCTGTAACTAGTCTTTAATTAGTTCACGTTCATTAAACTCACGGTTGTAATCACAGAGGCGTGTATTATAATTAAAGATCTCTTTAATGTACTTTACGTTTGGTATTTCTTTCTCCATCTAGATTCTGCAATTTTATGAAGCTCGAGGAAATCGTAGAATTTTCAAATGATAATATTTTTTTATGCCTCCGACCTGTAACGAGGCTTCTAACATGTATGGGTTCTTAACTTTGCAGTTCTCCTTCTGATTTTCATACGTTTAATAAACACTCGAGAATATATTGAAACTTACACGCGATATATACTGAATATAACGAAAATATTTAAAATAATAAAAATAAACTATGCTATACTGCTATACTGCTACAAGATAATAGAAATAAACTGCTCCACCACTTTCATTCATAAAAATGCAAAGTCCGCAGTCTATTTACGAGTTCTCGATAGACTCGTAATAAATCTCGGTTGGAAGTGGCGCGATCGTTGCAGAGAAGCGGGAGCGAGATCGATCGCTGTAGAATCGATATCTATTCTCTTAAATAAAAGCGAATTAAAAATTTTTTTTTCTTCTTCCCTCCCCCAAGCTTAATTAGAAGTGTTCCTCGTGGAATTTTCATTGGAGGTTAAGATATATGGTTTCCTGCGGCGGGATCGGGCGTGCAGATTCTCGGATCGTTGCCGAGTTTCCCGGGCTTCCATTACCTCCGTGTCTCTCTTTACGAATGCATCGACGTGCCTGCACTCGCCTTCTAAATGCGCGCTCTATTTTCTCGTCCCGAGCAATACGAAACGCATCGGCTGTCTTTGCAGGTCCTTTTCCACTTTATTCCGTCCCGTTCCCCTCCTACATTTCTTTCCCCTCCCTGTCCGCTATCGATATAACGGCATTCTCAACGCGGACGTAGCCGAAGGATCTCCTTGAAACGCGTAAGAAAATTTTCGAATGTTTCCTCCTCTGTGGATCGTAATAGGATTCGTTGGTGCTCCGGGTGAAAACGAGTCGGATGGAATAAGAACTCGCTAGTTTCTCTCGAATTTCTCGTCGTAGTATTAATTTGCGTGTATCGGTTACTGACTCGCGTCGAAATTTGTACGATATCGCGTACGATAGCGACGGTCAAGAGGGAATTTAAGAGACAAGGGGGAAGAAAATGTCTTACGTTTCTTAGAAAGTTGGATTTAACAGGGGCAATGGATGGAAACGTGAAGTGTACTTTAGGATCAAATGAAAGAATATAATGTTTGATAGATTGTAGAACACTCTCAGTGTTTGTCCGATACCTTTGTTCGAAAAATTATCACTCTGCATATCTTTTTTAAACAGTGTTGTTAATTTCGTTGTTTTTGTCATCGATTAAGACAATCATTCCAGTTAGTTTCAACTATTCACTTATAGTTGAAATGTTTGGGAAAATTTACCAATGGAAATGATGCTTCGTACCATTCGTTCAGTAATAGGATCATGTTATTTTTTTTTTTTTTTTTCGTTTCAATAAGATGTAATATTATATTGTTAGCATAGTTGAATACGACGTTTGGAAAAGTGATCGATGAAAATGACATCTTGAATTTCTTTTCATTAATTTAGCTGTCACGTTGATAGGTGTAATGTGATGTAATGTTAACGCGTCTTTGTGATTTACTCAGCAAACCGTTAGGTTTATCAATTTTTCTATTGGATGGGAAGTCGATAATAAAATCGTGGACATTGCACGCGTATGTGTGTGCATGTGTGTGTGTGCACAAAGTCCCCATAGGGCGATTCAAGTACCTACACTCTTCATACTTTCTTTTTGCTATTGGTTGCGGCGCCCGTCGTTGATACTTTGCACCTGTTGCACATGTTCCAGATTCAAGAACTATTATTGCGAAAAGAAAAAAAGATAGACCAAGAAGGCGAGGAAATATTAAAGTCGCTTAATAATAATACCTTCGAGCACGTAGAAATAAAACTGGCGGTCATCGGCCATCGGCCCATTAACTTTATTAAACGGAATGAAATTTTATTTTCAAACGCTTTCCGATACTTTATGCGTTATTTATACGAATATATACAAAATATCATCAACTGAAGATATCATGATGCGCAAGTGATTCTGTAAAGTGAAATCATTCTTGATGGAAACCTTATAAAATGAAATTCTGTAAAATGAAATTATTCTTGATAATTATTTGTGCAATTATAAGATATGTAATTAGAGATGAACATTGATGGGGGTAAAATTAATGCCACGTGGTTTGAGGCGTGAGTTTTATTCACACGGAGGAGTCAAAACTAAAATCTCAAGTATAGTAAAAGTGCACAAGGTATAGGCAGTTTTTACGCTGGTGTATTGTCGATGTAATCCCGACGTATAGTGGTTGGACAAACTCTAGCCATCTCATCTCACGGGACCTCAACCACGGTGCCTGTTACGGGAACTTAATTTTAATAGAGTTATCTATATTCAGATGTAGCGTGATAACAAGCCGTAAATTATAACCAGCCGTTGTTACTACCGCCGTATTTACTATTTTATCATTATTAGCGGTGTTAACTGTGTGTTGATTAATGATAACGGCCCGCCCTGAATTTTGATACCGTGATAAACAACTAAGGATTAATATTCGTTTATCCTCGTCCGTTTCAACACGGAGCATTTGAGTTTCTTTTCCGTTTCAAACGTAACAGGAATTTCTGACGATAAAGTTAATGATCGTGTGATCGTTTTATTACTGTCCTTGTTGTCACTTTGACCTAAGTAAAAATAATTCTTTGAAAGGGGGAAGACAGAAATATTCTGTCAAGCGTGTGACAATAATTATTTCTAAAATGTGTACAATTTGTTTGATTGGATAATTTAACGAAACGTAATGGTAGATTCGTCGTGTTTTATCATTTTTAGTTTGAAACGTTACATCAGTTGTTTATTTATATCGTTACGTATAGTGTTCATTAAAATCGTAAAAGAAAAATAAATAAATAAATAAATGGACTTTTTACTGAAACGCGATATTATATTTTCACAATGAATCGTTTCATATAAAATGAAATATTCCGGGATTTTAACGGAGTGAAATCCACAAGACAAAAGCCCGATTTTAATACGACAAAGGCAATATCCGTCGTTTCGATTGTTTAAATAAATTAACTGAATTATAAAAATGAAATAAATTCCATTTTCGAACTTACATTTCGAGAGTATAAATTCCTCCAACAATCTGCAATTTCTCTTTCCCATAATTCTTCGATTCCACGAGGGATTACACGCAACGATAGAAACTGTCTGATAATTCAATACGAACGCGAGGACTACCTTTCCAAAAGTAGAGTTTTACCCACAATTCGAACTCTCCGACGAATAACGATTCTTTCACAGTGTTATTCGTAAATTGTCAATTTCGCTGAGACTCGGTTATAAGTTGATCGATTCATTAGATAGATAAATAACTCGGTTAATATGGATGGTGAAATCAGTTTGATATCGTGAGCGAAGGTTTCCTTGCCAAGGCAGAAACGCGTATCCGATTTCCAAACCGGAGGAAACTCTACGTTAGATAGTTTACAAGGTTTATGGTGGTGAGCACCATTACCCTATGGAGCTTCCAAAACGATACAGGTCGCTCACTAATTACTACTCTCTCTCAGACCCATACACACGCATACACACAGAGTTGTACAATTGACTAACACTGTGAATAGTGCACGAGGGTGAAAGCAGTGGTTCGGCAAATAATTTCACGATTTCAAAGTTGCTTCGTGGCAATAAAATTGATTGTCGTCAAACGAATTGTCAAAGATTGTCAAACTCATTCAAGTTCAATTCTATTTTGCTCGATTCTCTTCAGTTTTAACGTACAAAGAATATCCTATACAAATAAAAGTATCTGGAGCTGTTTTTCAGATTAGAGATGATAGAAAAGCTTTTCCCAAGTGGAATAATAGACAAATAAAGAGAGAGAAATTTCTAGCCGATGGTCTGACGTGTGACGTGTTTGCGACGTCTGACTAGCACGGATATATACTACTAATTTTAGAAAGACGGTATATAGCGGAGTATAAAATTAACGACGAATGATCCGTTCACTTCTAGACTTTTCACGTAGATAAACTCTTTGATTCTTCGGCGAGTGCTTCGATTTTTCTTTTTTTTTTTTTTTCTTTTTTATTAATGTAATAAGCGCATCGATTTTTTTTTATATAGAACAACTTGTTTTTTGTTTATGAAACATTATCTTTCATTTTTATGTTTCCAGTATTGATAAACATTGAATGTTGCATTACACCGTGCGCATATTTCCAAATTTCTGACAATAACTACAATTAAATTAAAATGTTGATGGAATATTTTTTACTCTCGTCATTTATCTTTCTCCTCTGAGAACCTTCTCATTCTCTCCACTCCTGAACGAACTTCCTCGTGTTAAAACGAACGAAAAATCCTCTGCTATCGATCATTATTATGATTCTGAGTGAGCATCCTGCTCACGCGTGAATTTTCGTGACGAAACTGCTCCTCGGTAAGTTGGCTGTCTACAGCACAGTTTTCCACCGTCGGCACTTCCTTCGGCTTTCTACTCTACTCTGAAACATCTGTTGCTTCGCACGCATGTGAAACGACGTACGGTCTTCTGTTACACGGCGTGTAACTTTCCATTGTACAACCGAGTACACACGTATACAAGCGCGCACGCCAAACTTCTTGTTCCGCGAAATTGTTGAATTTCTCATACGTGCGACGTGAAACAATTACGAAGAATGTTTTGGGAACATAAAAATTCGACAACATCGTCGCAGCCTTCGATATTCCCTCTCCTTTTTGTCAAATTCTGTCGACTCGTTGCTTTGAAACTTTAGGAAAAGATGCTAACGTTACAAACAAGTGCAAATTGTCTGTTATTTTTTGAGATGTTCTTTTGAGAAATTTATTGAGATTACGAGTGACCTAGGTGTTTTAACGTTTTTACTGTAATCTGCTGTCATTTGACTCGAAGTGAAGAATGAATTTTTCTCTTATGTTCGCAGGTTCCCTGGGTACTTCGGTGTTCGACACAGATGTGTACCTTGTTGGCGCCAGCGGGGGCGTTTACGCCCTCCTCGCGGCTCATCTAGCCAACGTCCTCCTCAATTACAATAACATGGAGTTCGGCATTGTTCGATTAATTGGCATTTTCGTAATTGGTAAGATTTTCGACGAAATGTATAATTTTTCTTTCTTGTTTCTCAATACTGAAATTCTTTTAAGTGAAAACAGAATTTCCTCGTGCAAAACCTAAAGCTTTTGAAGAACGAGAAACGTTGGGAAATGTTCTTTAAACGTGTTTAAACAATTTCAGTGTTTCAGTAATCCTAATGGAATTACAAAGACATAAAGTTCAATAACTTCTTTGATAATTCGGGAACAGAACCGAGAATTTGATAAATAGAAGCTCGTCGGATAAACTTTGTAAGATCAACGTCAAACTTGTAATAATATAATGTTATAATTCAGTAAACTAGTAACATATTCAAAGGAAACTGAATTCTAAAATCATCCGAACGACGCTTCAGCATTTTGTTTAACAATACACGGTCGTTTAGCGACACATTTTTCATAGTCTATGTGTGACAGAGTCTTCAAAGGCACGGAGAATAAACGTTCCCCGTCGAGAATAGAACTTTGACTAAAATACACTTCAAAAAGTGTGCTTTTCATTGAAGTTCACATTTTAATTCACCGCTGTGTGCAGAACAACTTTTATGCAGCTTTTGTACCCCTTCTACGCACCGTTGCTGCAAGACAAACTGTGTTTGAAAAAAGATCAACAGATTTAATATGACTTCCCTCTTTCCCTGCCTGTTCTGCTAAAACAAAGAACAACGAAGACACAGTGGGGGGCACAGAATGTCCACTTTACACGCGAATAAAACGAGCTTCGCTGCTTTGACGGCATTGTTTTAACATTACTACGGTTTTTAAAGTATTTTTTCCACTCGATCCTCTTAACCTCGGGAAGATTTCCCAACTCTCAGACGCGAAACACTTTCGAGCGGCGAAGTTGCAACGAGGAATTGCGGATATGAGCTAATGTCACGTTTCGTGTTATTTCACTTTGCAAGATTTCACGTGATTGTTCTAATTCTATTGTTTCTACCACTGTAACATGTGCCAGATGCAGACGAAAAATGTAATAGAATATAAAACTTTTTTAATTTTTTTTTTTTTTTAATCCTCGTGATAGTTTTTTCGTATTTATCGTATCGATGAATACGAAAAAACTGATCTACCTTTCCCAATTTTATTAATAAGATCTACTTCAATTTTAGGATATACTTTTAATTAATTTTATTTATTAATGAGATTTACTTGAATTCCCAACGTTAATATAAATATTAATGTCGTATCCCTGATCTACTTTTCCCAATTTTATTAATAAGATGCACTTCAATTTTAGGATATACTTTTAATTAATTTTATTTATTAATGAGATTTACTTGAATTCCCAATGTTAATATTAATACTAATGTCGTATCGATGATCCCTGATCTACTTTTCCCAATTTTATTAATAAGATCTACTTCAATTTTAGGATATACTTTCAATGAATTTTATTTATTAACGAGATTTACTTGAATTCGCAATGTTAATGTTAATATTAATTCCTAACCTAGATAAATGGGAATCTAACGACGAAACAATTTGAACTTTCAGCGAGCGCCGACGTGGGATTCGCGATCTACGACAGATACGCGGCCGAGCAGATGGGCCCGCCGGTCTCGTACGTGGCGCATTTGACCGGCGCGCTGGCCGGTCTGACGATCGGCTTGCTGGTGCTGAAGAACTTCGAGCAACGTCTCCACGAGCAGCTCCTCTGGTGGGTGGCGCTTGGCGTCTACGCGGCCTGCACCATCTTCGCGATCATGTACAATCTCATGCATCCGGACTATCCATGACGCGAGGTCAGCTTCGCGTACGGCCAACCGCGAAATTCGTAACGCGAAGCTGACTAATACATACCACTGCGTAACAACGTCGAACTAACGAAGAGAGCACGGTGAACAAGGAAACGGAGGAGGGAGAAGTTCCGAGTGATGGAGAGAACGGTGAAAACCTGTTCTCCAACCTCGAAGAAGAAGGAAAAGATTTTGCCGAAATTAGAAGAGGAAACGGAAGATGGGGAGTGATCTTGTGACAGAAAGGAGCCTCTGTGTTTCCGGTTTCACTGCTGAGGAAGATATTTAAAAAAAAAAAAAAAATGAACGAAAGTCGAAGAACATTGCAGCTCGGTTTTTCGAAGTGTATGACGAAGTGAAGTTTGTCGAATCGAATCGACGAAGAAGTTGGACGATTCGTTGTTCGTGGAACTGAAGGTTCGCGTAAAGGAATGGGTAATCGTTCTTTTCGATAAATTCGACTCGGGGAGTTTGCCTTCGGAATGGAATTCGCGAAATGAGCGTGACGTCAGACTTTTCGGATGAACTGTTGAAGCAAATCGTTAGGGAACGGGACTATGATTAAAAAAGTTGAGGAAAAAAAAGAGGGAGAGAGAGAGAGAGAGAGAAATAATTTTCTAATCACTGGCACTTGCGTAAGAGGAGATTTTTAAAAGTATATTAAAGTCGAAAGGAAGTCGAAGAATGAATATTTTAGCTACTTTGATCGAACTTAGTTATCAGTACAAATTGAAAGAACAAAAGGGAAACGAGGATAGGCCCCTGGAGCCATATTATGTCGACACTCGTTGAATGTTGCGAGCTTGGACTGAACGAAAACGAGAAAAAACGAAACAAGAAACCGAGAAACAACCAATTCCACGCCGATTTGCTAATTATAAATTTTCACAAGATATCTCTCCATCTTCGGAGAGATAGATTTCGACTCGGTAATTACTTTTGTACTCCCGCCTCCCTCGTTAAAACAGATTCAACATTCGAAATTTCAACGAGACAGAACGAAAGTCGATAGGAACGAAATATCGGAGCCAAAAATTTCTTTCTCACACACGTATACGTCGTGGTTCGCGTCGACTCCACGCGTCTTCTCCGAATCAAGGATTCCTACCATGAAGAGCAAACGGATCAACCAGAAGGTGGTAATAAAAAGGTGGAGAAATTTTAATGGCGCGATCGATCCCTTCCCTTCCCTTCCCTACTTCCCGGTGTGCGTGTGTGCGCGCGCGAGAAACCAAAGATTCGAGATACCTCCGGGAATCCGTTCGCACGGGACCCAAAATGTCGATCGAAGTACGAGATTCACGAGCAGAGGAAAAAGTGAAAAGAAATTGGAGAAAAAGAGATGAAGAAAAAAGGGGAAAATCTTCGTTTAGAGGATTCGTTTCAGAAGGGAAGTGGAACGAGAGAGAGAGAGAGAGAGAGAGAGAGAGATGCATAGGAGGGGACACGATTCTTCTTTCCGGATTATTTTCTCGCTTATCGGCCGCTTTCGTGGCAACGAAGAAAACCAAAGAATCCTGGCCAGAACACCCTTTGTCCTTTTCAATTTCACCTCGAAGAACGAAGACGGACGACAAGCGGAGAACGACGGAGATAGAGGCGGAAAGATGTTCCGGGTGAATCCTCGGCGATGTCGAAGGAAACAAGGTGTCCAAGATACAAGAGAACCGAGGGAAAACGATCGATCGTCTCTCTGGTCACAAGGAAAACGAAAGAAGAATGGCCTTTTCGTCGCTGTTCGAGAATCGATCTTGGCGACAGACGCCGGGAAGGATCGTCGTGCAAATAGAGAGAAAGAAAAAGAAAGAAAGAATGAAAGAAAAACGAGAAGATTAAAGGATCGAACGTCTTCTACTGGTAATTCTCTTCTAACCAGGGATCGTGATAATTTGCCTCGGGTCGCTAAGAAAATACTCGAGAAAGGAGAACGGTTTCGTTTTGTCTCGCCTGCGTTCGTTCGCGAAGCATTAATCCGACGAGCATGGAGCAGCATTAATGACTGTTCATTTATGAGTGAAAGAATTGGACAAATTAGTAATTAAATGGGCGAGGATTGTTGAGAGTATTAGAAGTCGTACTGATCAATTTCGAATTTTTCATTAATTTTTCATTAATTTTTCTAACTGTATTATCAATTCTTTATATCGAATGCCTGAAGTCGATCTTCCTTTTCATCTTTCGTTCCATTTTTGAGAAATGTGTTCACCACGACTTACTCTCGCGAATTATATTTGTCACACATTGTAAGGTATATTTCGAAAAAAGTGTATAATATTTGTAATTGTCACGTTTCGTATATTTATAGAGTTGATCAAGTAAGGTTCCTAAACGTCTCGACTATTACTAAAAAAAAAAAAAAAAAAAAAAAATCCTGACAAACAAATGTCCTTGATGAATCAATCGACAAACGAACAACAACAATTTGAAACGAAGAAACGATGTAGCAACATCAAGGAACAAAGTACTTGGAATTCGTTTGAAACACGCGCGTCTCGAGGCGCGAAATTCAAACAGCGAGCGTCGCCTTTCGGTTATCTTTAGGGCATTTACGTAATTGTCGCAATTGTCACGCGAGATGCGTTTAAAAAAAAAAAAAAAAAAAAAAAGTTGAACGGACGTCCACAATTATCACTACAAGGCGTGATCAAGATGTGATCGAAGCGGATCTCCTCCAGCTTGTTTGCGGCCGAACGAGCGATCGATCCGCGCTCCAACCTGTATACCATTGTAAATAATTCTGTACATAATCAAACCGACGGGCATCCCCATCGTGAGTACGAGCGAGTATGTAAGTGTGCGTGTGCGCGAGAAACGAATACGGGAATATAATGTTAAGCGCGTTGAACCGACAGGAATCTCGGTTGACTGCGTGGTCTAGTCTGATAATCGCGAGATTGTGTGGCTGCTGATGTGAAACGAAAGAACGAAAGAGGAGAGAGACAAAGAAGGAACGAATATGTATCTAGTGTTTTAAATTCCATGTTTCGCGATGTGCAACACGATTTTCTTTGGAAAATTTGCTCGAGGAGAAAGTTGTCCCAGAGGTTTGCGTAAAACTCTTGGAGCAACTGTCTCGATCTTTGTCAACCTTTTCGCATCTCTGTTGCGTATTGTAATTTGTTAGCATAAAGATCGTCGTCGATCTTGGAGAACGAACATTCTCGTCCGAGAGGAATTTTCGATGAGTGAGAGCGAATGAGACAGAAAATTTTCGTTTCGAAAGAAAGTTAAAATAATTTGAAGGAAAAAATTGTCAGAATTTTCACGAGTTCTTCATATAAAGCAGATGTGTTCATTCTATAAAGGTCCATTTGTAATAGGTAAAAATTGCGTATAGTTTGTAAGGTGGTTACGTTTTGTTCGGCTAGGTGTGTCGCGGATTGTTCAGAGGCGCGTGTTTTTTGTCACGTTTTTTCCTTAACTTATTTGCTTATTCTCGCGTTGTTCGTCGCGCGTATATTCCTAGTTAATACGAAGATGCTTATATTTATTGACACTTTCTCGTCGATAAAAGTGTGTGTCGGGTCGATTTCGTCGCGACTTGAGTTCCCTCGAGTCCGCTCCATTCGTTAATCCACACATCCCCTTTTCCTCTTCTTTCTTATTCGTATTATCAGTCAACTCCTCACGCGCGCAGGAAAATTGTCAATTTATTTTTGTTTCTCAATCGTGATCAGTTATTTTCTCATTTAATTTCGCAAACGTACGAGGACCTGGAGCGAAAAGCAGAACAAGTCTGAAGAAATTCTCGTTGTCGATCAAGTTTTCCATTGAAACTATTTGATTTTCAGATTAAATCTATTTATCATTGTCTCGTACAGTGAAGAAGAATTAACGATATCATTTGCGTAGTGTAATGTTAATCGAGTTAAATTATCATAATAACTGCCATTGTTTATTTCCAAAAAAATTTGCATTCTCGAACTTTATTTTAACACAATTCCTTTCAGTCACCAAAAGTGACGCAAAAGTTACAAAATTAACATTTAGATTAGACCTGTCATGATTTTCCCTTATAATCTTCGTACGTGATTCAGAGTGTTCGTAAATTTCGGACGGTGAGGTATTAATAAGTAAATATCGGTAATCATTGCCTCGTGACACAGTTTCCTTTGGTTCGCGAAAACGAGTCGCGAGATAAATAGCGCGAGAGGATGAAAGAGGAGGGAATTCGTACCAAAAAAGTCGATGGCGAAAAGGCGAACGAGTTCAAACCGAGAGTGATTAACGATGCTAGTCAATTAGTAGCGACAGCAGGCAGGCAGCTAAGGCATTAAGACATTGTCGGAAAACAGTTTTTCTTTTTCTCTTTCTCTCGCTTCCGCTTTGAAAACGGCGAGACGCGGCTCGAAAATCTATTTCGTAAACATGTCGTAGCGATTCGTTTGTTATTAAGATTTCTTACGTGCCTCTTTCTTGATTGGTCTAACATACGTGAATTGATCATGGCGTTAAAACTCATAAAAATTAAACTTTTACTACACAATTTACTCCAACAATTTCTACCTAAAACACCTTTCATTAAAATTATCGAAACACGTCGTATCATCAATTCTCGTTCATCAAGGATTAAGCGATAATTCATCATTAATAAAATCAATTTCATAAAATTACAAAGTACTGGTTAATAACGACAATGAATAAACGTAACGATGAGAAAATATTCCGCAAATCCTTTCCTTTCGTAGTGTATTTTATTAAAAAATAAAATTTGGAATGAAATATTGCGTTGACACCGAGATTACCAACAATTGAAATACAAAACTAAAAGATAAGATTCATAACGCAATGAGGAATGTGAAAGAAAAAAAGATCAGTCAAATCTCTAAAAATGAATGCACCACAGTTGGTCTGCGAAAATTCTACGAAAGATTACCAATCGTTGAAATTGGTCGATTTCAATCACTCCGATAATTCTAATGTCAAAACAAGATAACGTTGGCTCTCAGTGGGTTAAACGCTAATATAGTTCTATTAATTATAATAATAGCGTCAGCTAACCCCGAGCTCGCTAATTTATTCATTTAAAAGAGCCGCCGAAAATGTTACCGCGTGGCAAACAGAAAAATTTCAGATTAGCCTAAACTCTGCCAGGCATTAATTAACACGTGACGACGAGAGGTTTGCACACAGTCACGCACAGACTGTGTCCTATTCGTTAAATTATTGCGCCACTTACATTGTTAGAAGGTAAAAGAAGAACTTTGTTCAAATCGAAGAAGTGCTCAAGTGTCGAACTTGCAATTAGTATCGATTAATTCGATTCCCCTTGTTTTTCTCCCTCCTATCCCCTCCAACAAAACCAAGGCTGACCATCATGATCATCATGCAATTTTGCGTTTTATTTATTTATTTATTTATTTATTTATTTATTTATTTATTCATTACTCCGTTCTACCGAGCGATCGAACCAAGCGAGATTTACATGAGAGAGAATCCAAGGTTAAATGCAACGGAGGTTATCTGTTATAACGGCAGGCTAACCCAACCCCCACAAGTCTCCGTTTTCGTTTCGTTCTCGACACTTGAGCGGCTTTCGGTTCGCGTACCTCGAAATTCGTAGCAACGTGCTACACGCGCGTGCGCGCGCGCCAAGGCTAGTATTAATTCTTGTTTAATTCCTATTAGCGTTGCTGGGCATTGTCTGTTTCGAATTCTGCTTTTAATTGATACGATGCTGCGCCTCCTCGAACGCGGGCGCGCGCCACTCGGATAACGGAATAGCGGCATCAGTCATTTCGAGGAGGGGATCATCCTGCTCGTTTCGTCGAATAATTAACGAGCAGAATTGGAGAATCTTCCTTTCTCCTTCGTTCTGGCTCCGCGAGAGAGATTTAGCTTTTAAGTTCATCTTCTGTCTTTTTTTCTTTCTTTCTTTCTTTCTTTCTTTCTTTCTTTCTTTCTTTCCTTCCTTCCGATGGACTCGACGTTTCCGACGAGCCAACCAAGAAAAAAAAAAAACGATTGTACCTTCCGCGAACAACGTCCACTTTCTGTACCGCTGTGTTTTTAACACGAACACATTTTTTTTTTTTTTTTTTTTAATGGAACACGCGCCTCGAAGGCGCGCTGCGTTCGAGCTCAAGGCTCGGTCGAGGGTGTTACACGAGCGTTGGAATGACAGACGTTACGACGATCGTTATATATTTTAGTTGCAACGTGCGTCGTATGTGTTACATTGTTTCTTATGTACAAGCAAATTGAACGTGCGTGCCAATTAATAACAATTAATTAACGTCCGTCGTATCGACGCTCGCGTAACCGCGGCCCCAAGACTCGAAGATCGTCGAGAGATCGTTGAAACAAGCCTCTGTTTCGATCGTAGAAATAATGTGCACGGTGGAATTTCGTTTATGTGAATTCCTTGAGGGACAAATAGTTTATATGATAGAGATCTGCTCTGTTTCACTTGTAGCAGAAGTCTGCTTTACTTTTCTATACATTGTTCTTCTCTTAATTACATATTACTCAGTGTGTTATTGGACTGCGTTGGATTTTCATGCATTTATTATCGAGAGACTTACGAGAATTGCAATTATGTAGAAACGTACAAAACATTATCGATAGCCAAGACACTTGTTATCTTTAGAATATGAAATTGCAGTCCATATTTATCGTTACAAATATATTCAACCAACGAGGGGATCATTTGATCGGAGTATTAATTAAAATTTCGTCCCGATAAATGGAATTCACGTGAAGGGAGTTCTACCGTAATTGGAGTTCAGCGAACGTTGGAACGATTACGAAGCATGAAATCTCGAGCAGCGAGATTGAACGTTTAAAATTCGATGCGTTTTCAGTTCAAGACTGCATAGTTTGATCGTGTATCACAACACAAAGAAGAAACTTTACGATAATGTTAACTTTCGGCAAGTGGCAAAATGCTCGAAATTAATAGTAGAGCTCTCTGCGTAAAACACGCTCTTTTCGTGCGAATTGAAATGTTCAATAGCATCGATTTTCATTCGTATCGTGATCCACGATTGAACATCGACGCGCGATTTTCAAATAATTCATCTAGTCTAGAAGGGAATTATTGCGCCGCAGCTCGTAACCGTTCGCGGTAAAGGAACGAGTGCTCGAATTACAATCGTTCGTAATCGTCCGACAATCATACTTTATTTGCGTTCATTGAACCTTGGTGAAACTGTGGCTATTCGTGCATTTACGAGAAATTTAAGTATGCTGAAATTTGCAGAATTCACATAAGAACACAGAGATGCATGATCAAGCAAAAACGATAAAGAATAATATCTAAAATATTCAGGGAAAAATATCGGAGATATCTAGCGGTAAATGACGGGGGAGGGGGGGGGGGGAAATGTTTGAATTCGCGCAACATTCAAAGCAGATCTTCCAATTTTTCTGTTGCTTTCAAAATATAAAAATATGAATATCCACAGTCTAACGAGGGAACACACGTATTTTTCAATATCCTAGTATCGTACGATTAGTCGATTTTGTCACCACGAATTGTTGTTTTTCACCTACTCGAGCCAGGACTGGTTCCTCGCGAGTTTAAGCCAAGTAACAACGCGATCGGGATTTTCAATGAAAAATAAGAAAAGAAGAAAAAAAGAACCGAGAAAAAAACATTTCCAACATAAAGTTTCCGTTGTAACGAAAAATGAGCAAGTCAAGTCTCGTTCAGGATAATTAAGTTACTTAAACTCCAGCAACTTGAGGTTAAATGAAGATCACAGGAAAGAAAATAGCATAATAATTCTACTTTTGTTGGTTCTCCGATCTTTTATGTTACTTGATCGTCAAAGAAAACTATATTTTAATGTAGAATGAAATTGGTGAAGAAGCAATGAATTATATTCAATTTTCATGCAAGAGACCAGTAATAATTTTAAAATTGAAGAGATGATATTGCAATTGGCGATACAATAGAAATTGAAGGATTTCTAATTTTCCTGTTACTCGATGGATAATAAAAAAAAACTACATTTCAACGTGAAATAATACATTGCATCCAATTTCCGCGATCAATAATAACCAGTAATAACTGCAAAACTGAATAAAGAAATGATTTTATGATTGATTCGCAATATAATACAAAGTTCTGTGATTTTCGCGTTGATGGTTGAAGAATTATATTTCAATACGAGATAGCTGACGAGACGAAGCTTATAACAATCAGATTAAAAGCATAAAAAATTTTGCGATTGATCAGCAACGTAATAAAATTCCAATGTTACTTTCCTCTGTGAAACGGAAGTGTAACTTAGCTACTTGTGATTAGCTTCATTTCGAGCCGTGGAAATTAAATTATTTCAAGTACTACTTAAATTCAAGTATCTCTGCTGACTTCACCTAATTTGCCTGAACGAAGCTCTACTACTAATATTAATATCGCGGTTCTCTCGGGCGAATTAACCGAGGAAAAAATAGTGTTCGTTTTCGTATCGTCGATTAGTATATTTTCCTCGTTATTTATTTATTTATACCATTGATTTTGGTACGGTCAGTCATGAAAAACGTTCACAAGCCAAAGAGGCGGAGCTAGTAAAAGTAAAAATACGCCCGAAAGGTTTTTTTTTCCGTGCGACTAATTGATATTATCGTTGCTGTAGCTGTTACTTATTATTATTATTATTATTGTATTATTATTATTAATATTATTATTATTATTATTATTATTATTACCGACTTAATATGATAAATTATTCTTATTATTATTGTCATCGTTCAAAATAAACCTCGCCATTGTCGTCGTTAGTCGACTCGTTTCGTCACATTCGTTCATTGATGTCTCCGTGTACGAGGTTTCGAATTTTTGCCGGTGTGCGTGAGAGGATGATAAATGAAAGACAGAGAATCTTTTGTAAATTGTATAAAAAGAAGAAGAAGGAGAAGAAAAAAAAAAAGAAAGAAATCCAAGAAGTAGCGAAAGTTGTAAAGGGAACGCGAGAAATGTGCGGAAAATAAAATTTTTGTGAAGAACGAAGGATCTTTTTGTTGCTTTGCCATTTTCTCAAATCGAGATAAGAAATGTTAGGCTACATCTATATTTTCAATATAACGCACTCTTTTACACTGATGAATTTGCTGATCGAAGCGTAATAAAGAAAATGATAACGAACAAGTGAAAAACACTTATTGGCCCCTGTGCGAAACATTATGGTCAGAAGTCAGGAGGAGAAGACTATTTTATTTTTTTAAAGTCTGAAGCGAATCTATCGCATTATTCGCGAAATTCATATTTTCCAAATATTGTTTTTATACAACAGAACTGCAGAATTGCAGAATATTGTTTTATACAACGGTACTGCTTGTAATTTTCGAAAAATAATACCGACACTTTGTATTGTGAAAGAAATTGCTTAAGAAATCTAGAATTTTTTTTTTTAATAAAATGAAATTATAATCATTCAAATGTTAGCGCCGCGTGTACTACCATCTATACAATTGTTAGAGAAGTAAAGCACTCCTTGGTCATAGACGAGATACATGAGTAGACGTTGCATCCTATGGGATTTCCTATCTCATGCCACAGGCGAGGTATGTATATAAATTCATGTGTGCATCTCGTTTGTGCTCATTCTCTGAAATACCGACATACTAAAAAATCAGTGGTTTTTCAACGCACTCTATACTTAAACAACGGTGAATTGGAGAACTACATCATGCAAAACGATCGAATTTGATCAAATAGCAAATGCGCCAGAAACAAGGTTTTTGAAATCCATTACACTGCTGTCAAATTTTCAATGCCGAAATGTGACGCTAGTGACTAACTGAAATCTTTCTTACGATGTCTTCTTTTCATATAGTAAATTAAAATTCTAAAGTTATCAATAAAATATTAAAGAACTCGTCAGCTTAAATAAATTTTATAATACGCGAGAAATTAAAGAGAAGAAGAAAGAACAACCCTCTTATTTACAGATATAACCATTGTAGAAGAAATTCTAAACTTTCTAAAATATTTTTATACGAAAAATATACAAATTCGTATAAAATATTTTCCATACGCTTACAAATTAGTTATCCAGATATCAAAACTATATATTATTTATTTTTCATTCATCTAATGGATATGTACACACAATGGATTTACACAAACACCTAGGTCGCAGCCAATCATCTCGTATTACTTCAGTCATTAACTTTTGTAACGAGCATTCTATTTTGGATATTTCATAGAATTTCCTAGATTCAGTGTATTCTACGTGCAATCTCCTTTTGTTGATGTCAAAAAGATTTGTGAAATAAATTTAACAAGATACATTTAATTACCGTTAGACAGGACCCAGGAATTATTCCCTCTAAACTCCATAGTCCATGTTATTCCATCTTTCGTCCATGCATTTGAAAGTTGATAAATCTGCAACAAACTTATTTGTTGGATTAGTAGTTTTAAAAAAACTTGACACAAAAATTCCACACCACTGAAACAGTCGCGACATTTGAAAAAAAAAAAAAAAGTAAATGAATAACCAGAAGGGTTACTGTACAATTATCTATGTTACAAATCGGAATATCTTGTTCCGCAACACTAATTCACTAGCACTAATTGTGAAATAGGGAATTTTCAAAATCCAACGCGAAGAGTGCTTCGTCATGTTTAAAACTCCCGAAAATAAGTACGCGACGTTATTAATCTATGCACTCGTGTTTAAAAATGCGCAACACTAATTGCGACGCGTCCAGTGCAACCATGCTGGAGGCATTGCTGATGAATGACTACTTCTGTACTGCATCAGATGATCCAGAAGCAGGAACAGCCTTCCACGAATTCAGTGGAATAATTTGGGCATTTTGTAAACGCAACGCTACATCAAGAAACGCGATCGTTATCGCAACACTAACTCCAAAGCTAAATTCAATGGAAATTATTATTAACAATACAAAACTGTACGAAAAGCTACTTCACTCTGACACTCTAAAATTAATTAAAAGCAGTGACTCTATAATTTAATTCAAAACAATAGGAAGCAAGATAAATTTTATTATGTATAAATCTAAGGCAACTTTAAAAATTCACAATCGCGGTATCGTGATTCACAACTCTAAAACAAACGCGATTATCATTTTTTTTGCAATTCTAATTCAACCCGTAATCGATTTCTCGCAACACTAACCAAAAAAAAACCGCGATTTGCCCAAAACGAAGATGAACGATGATGGAGAAGAAAAAAAAAATACAATTACAAATATTAAAAGAGCATAGCGACAAAGTAGTAACGAGAATGACTTCCCATGCTCTGGAATCATTTAAATGATCCAGAAGATGAGAAGCCATTTGTTGTGACCCTCTTCGTGGCAGTTTGCCGGGCCTCTTCGGCCTTTAGCCTCTTCTTTTCTTCGAGCGCAATGCCCGCTGAAACTTACTTATCTAGCTCGAGTCTTTCTAATCGCCAAAACCAAAAAAACTTATAAAGAAAATCGCGAAAGCTGATTCAATTGCACATGGACGACCATCGATCATAGTGATCGTTGCCCGTTCGCATGTGCGTGCTCGAGCAACACCTATATAAACGTTCGTTTCGGGACCTACTCGCGACCTATCCGCGACCACGACCGCGATACTAAATTCGAAAAATCGAAGAGTAAA
>NW_025110568.1:171915-252081 GCF_011392965.1 Frieseomelitta varia
ACGCGACCAGAGACTGTGCCAACCTGCCCGGCCCTACCTACTTATAATTAAACACAGGCATACCAGAAAGTAAGCTACCTATCCTAAAAAGTCGCTCTATATTTAAAAAAATGGCAAAACAGGCACACCAACACATTCGCTCCACGGTTCTCACACATACCACTCGAGCGCAGACCTAAACTAGAGAGGACGTCCCGGGACACCTCCGACACCCGAGCTTAACATACAACTTTCACACTCTAATTTACGTACCATTTTCCTGAAATCGACTGACAATGGCTAGCGAACATTGCGTAAAACGTGATTAAAACATTTACAGCTATATCTGAGATATTAATAATTGAAAGAAAAATACATGTACTTTTCATAGAAATTTTCATGTGCAAGTTGACATGGAATCATTATTACAATTGATTGTATGATTATCAATATAATTGCAGTGTATTTAGGTATTGTTATAATAAATTCATACTTCAAATTAGTGCATAAATATTTTAAATAATTGTAATGAATGGAACAACATAAACGACGCAATTCCACATCCTAACCACACATACACACACATGTGGAAAATACGTCGTGCACGATACGCTAATTCACTGTCAGTCGCTGAGAAATTTTTTATAAAATTACAAACTATGGTCATCGTGCCCAATGTCTTTCACCCACTCAAGTAGCACCTGGGCACGTGAGTGAGATCCTGACAGTGAACACGGAAGGGGTTAAACCTGAAAATCCTGGACTAAAAAAATGATTAGTTTATGTAACTTGTATCTGACGGACTATTGCATTATTTTATTTCAAACTGTAATAACTCTATTCTTTTCAGAAATTATTGAAAGAAATGACTGCAAAAGAATAAAGACAAAGAATTGAATTTATTAAAAAATATGTGATATCTAACAATTGACTAAAATAATCAGAATCAAACAATTGACTCTCAATAGATACAATCTCAGACGATTTCTTCATCAAGGAACATTTTCGAAAATACGAAAGCAATGTTCAAACTTGTTACCTTGATTCAAAAATCGATCTGTCGCGAAGTATCTTCTTGCACATAAAATTTTTTTATATTTTTCTACGGAAAGAATTCTAATCTATTATATATTTCAAATTGTATTGAAATTCATAATTATAAAATTTAATTAATTAAATCATTTAATACTATTATAAAAGGGAAGACAAAACTAAAAATTATTAATTATTATAGCAATTATTAATTATTAATTATTATAACGAAATATATAACCAGTATATCAATAAGAAATAATTGCATCTTTCATAGCAACGAAGTCGGAGGATATCCGTCTTCTCTACTATAAAATGCTCAAACGAAATCATTATAATAATAGATATTTGTAATTTATCTATTCATATGGATATTTATATACATATTTTATTTTTGCAAACATTTATATTGAAGATATTTTGATTTTAGAAGTAATTGCTATAACTGTATATATTCAAACTAATTGTTCTAAATCGCGATGTGCAAGAAGCCCTATCCTGATCTAATACATAAAGAAACCTGAAAAAAATGTAACTACTCACGGATATAAAAAATATCCGTGGTCACTATGCTCATCTAAAATTCTACGTATACAACCAGTCACCCGTGCCGATTCGGACCTTTCATCCTACGACATGATTGAGCGACCAGAGGAACAAAAACGCATGCGACTCACTATCGAAGAACGATATCATCTGCACTGGATCAAGGAAAGTCGTCGTGAAGATTTGCATCAAGCAGATACCACTCAGAATCTCATGATGAAAGTAAACACCGTGAAAAATTTCTAAAAAAACATAAAACATTTTCTTTTTAAATACACAGTGTTATTTGTGAACATTTAAATTTTAATAATGATAAAAATTGGAATATGAAATGTTTTTATTTTATAATTATAATTTTACATTCAACTGTAGTAATTTATAAGTATAACATACATTCAACAATAGAAAGAGAACTATAGAGAATAAAATTTGAATACAATATGCTAAAGTACTTACGTTTTTAGCTTCTGAAGCATCATAAGATTCTTGCAAAATTAGGGGAAGTGGAGACTGTAAAAGATCTGTAACAAAACATTAAACATTAGAATTTATATTTAAAAGCGAAGCAAAA
The DNA here is from genome assembly GCF_011392965.1 of Frieseomelitta varia. Lineage (NCBI taxonomy): Eukaryota > Metazoa > Arthropoda > Insecta > Hymenoptera > Apidae > Frieseomelitta > Frieseomelitta varia. The sequence goes on from NW_025110568.1 coordinate 174,044, forward strand.
TCTTAAATTGGAGATAATAAAAGGTTCTTACATTCTTGACTTTAGAGTCACCGTTGGATTTTCCCCAAAAAATGCAAAAAAATTGATGCTGTGAAACGTCTGTAACAAACATCAAACATTATACTTTGTTCTTATATTTGAAAAATTGAATAAATTGAGATACAATGTATAAAACTACTCACAATCTTGATCTCCAGGAAAGGCCTCATCCTCTTGAGCACTGACTCTAACAGCGAAAACGAATATTGAACAAAAGAAAATACAAAAAAAAAAAGGAAAAATAAAAGACTATCAACGCGCGCGTTCAAGCAACAATCACTCACTGACTCTAACTTCGCGAATTACAATTTTAATGAATTGACTACTTAATTTAATAAGAGCCATTTTGCTCAGAAAAATATAAAAATATTTCGCAACAAACACTGACTCTACCAACCGCATTGCGCGCGGTCACAAAAATTTTCTGAAATTCAACAATGGAATAAAATTATTATTTTAACTATTAAATACGTACATTCTTAGTAAACTATTATTGAATTTAGTATTAGAATTGCTAAGTATTATGCAGTATGAAGTTAAAGAATCAACACATAAATAGAAAATATTATAATAGAAGTGTGTAAAAACATACAATAAAATATATATATATATATATATATATATATATATATATATGTGTGTGTGTGTGTGTGTGTGTGTATGTGTGTATGTAACAATAGGTTAGTTAATTACAAGGTTACAATATTTGTACTGGTAAATTAAATTTTGGTATAAAATTCTAAATAACTTTCAGCATAGCATGTTCTGTTTATATGTTTATATGCGATTATTTCTTTAATTGTTGAAAATTACAAGCAATAATTATTTGGTTGTCACCAACCTTGAGTTGGTGTCAAAAATGCACCCTTATCTTAAAAATTCAAAACACAAACACAAATCTAACAACTACTGATTTACATTTTTACCTGAGAACTTTTGGATGATACTTCTTTCTGCATAATTCCTCTGGATCACTCTGTTCTTTACAGATGAAGCGTGCTTTCTTCTGCCATTCCTCCCGCTTAAAGATCGAGAAATATCGATTACGCTCGAAAATTGTAGGCAGTATGTTGCATATTTCACCGCTGGGGCGCTGCAATCGCACGAACCGTTAACTGAAAAAAAAATAAAAAATAAAAAATTCTGTCCTAAATCAAGTACACAAAATTCATGAGAAATACTTAAAAAAGAACGAAAATATTCACACGCTTGATGAAAAAAAAAAATGTCAAATAAATACAGATTATGTACATATACATTAAAAAAGGTAGTCATATTACAAGGTCACAATATTTGTAATAGAATTGAAATTAAACTTTGGTACGAAATTATAAATAACTTTTAGCACAGTATGTTCTGTTTAAATATTTACATGCTATTGTTTCTTTAATTGTTGAAAATTATATGTAATAATTATTTGGTTAAATCTTACCTTGAGTTGAAGCCAAAATGCACGTTTGGTCGTAAAAACTTACAATATAAACACAAATCTAACAACTATTGATTTATATTTTTACCTGAGAACTTTTGGGTATACTTCTTTCTGGATGATATTTGTAGATAACACTTTCTCCTTTACAAACGATGTAAAGATGTGCTTCCTTCCGCCATTCCTCCCGCTTAAAGATCGAGAAATATCGATTTCGTTCGAGAATCATAGGATGTATACTTCACCGTTGGGGCGTTGTAATCGCGCATTTCGCGCGAAATGATAATTTGGAATAAAAAATAAAAAAACTCTGGTGTAAATCAAACACACAAAATTCATGAGACATTCTTTAAAAAGAACGATTAATAAATAGATGAAATTTATGTAAACGAAACTTACTTATCGCATGTAAATATTTATCTGTAGTGATACATCTATCTCATATTTTATCTGTGGCCCAGTTTCATCTAATACATCTTACGCGTCCAGTGACAGTTTATGAGAATGTGTAAGGAATGATACTTATCGCTGTATAATATATACAAATTTAAATTAATTGAAAAAGATTAGAAATTTATAAAATGTCGGGTGAAATTGATATCTTTGACGATAACGAGGCGCAACTGTCTCAAGATCTTGGAGATGACGTTGTCCAAGAGGTTCTGAAGACTGGTACAGATTTACGTCAATATTCCAGACAAATTGAAAAAGAATTGAAAGAGGTGGAGAATAAATCCATTCAGGATTACATAAAAGAAAGCGAGAATATTGCGAGTCTTCATAATCAAATCGCTGCGTGTGATAACATTTTAGAGGTTAGGTTTTAATACATGAATTACCAATACCTCTACTATTTGATATAATTTCTAAAATTTCATTACAGCCTTGAAAGTAAAATAAGCTGAATACTTTTACAGTATGAAATTTAAAGTGTATTTTGGAAATTATTTTACAGAAAATGGAATCCATGCTGATGAGCTTCCAATTAGATTTAGGAAGTATTAGTTCGGAAATACTTTATCTGCAACGTAAGTCTGTTTCAATGAGCCAACAATTGTCTAATAGGCAAATAATTAGGGGGCCTCTCAGTCAATTTATTGAAGATATGACAGTGTCTGAAGCTCTCATCGCGTAAGCATTAAAACTACAAAGACTGTTCTTCACTGACTGATGTGAAATTTCTAATTTTATAATTGCAATTTATTAGAGGAATTATGGATTGCCCTGTGACTGAAAAAGAATTTTTAACTCAACTGCAGACATTAAACCATAAGATAAATTTCGTAAAAGAGCAGAGTTTTAAGGAAGCAAAGTCATGTTTGGATGTAAAAGACATATTAGAAAAACTAAAAGTAAAAGCACTAGCAAAGATCAGAACATATCTTTTGGAGCAAATTTATAAGTTCAGAAAGCCAATGACAAATTACCAAGTGCCACAGAATAACATGCTGAAGTATAAATTTTTCTTTGAATTTATTTTGGCAAATGAAAGGAATGTAGCTGAAGAAATTTGTGGAGAATACATTAACACAATGAGTAAAATATATTATTCGTACTTTAAGTCATATTCTTCAAGATTAATGAAACTGCAGGTAAAATAATCAGAAGAAGTTTTGAATAAAGCGAAAAGCAAATACTCCTTTTAATTGTTGAATTACGCAGTTTGAAGAAGGAGCGACTAAAGATGATTTAATGGGAGTTGAAGACACAGCAGGGAGAGGTATTTTTCATAAAACTACATTGAAGCATAGGGGTACAGTATTTTCTATAGGTAATAGAGGAGATGTATTAACTTCTCAGTTGGAAGCACCCATTATAGTACCTCATACTGCATCTAAAACAAGAGTGAATATGAAAATTAAAATATATTGAAACAAGATTAAATACATAAATATCAATACAATAATTCCTTTATATTTACAGTATCATTATGAAGCTTTGTTCAGGAGTGAACAATACGCTCTTGTAGATAATGCTTGTAGAGAATATTTATTTCTAACTGAATTTTTCAAAGTACGTGGTGTGCAGGCAATGGACATTTTTAACCAGGTTATATTCTTTTTCATATTATTTCTAGTAAAATTAATAAAATTGAACATATAAAATTATGTACTTAAAAATTAGGTGATGGGAAAGACATTAAATCTAATGGTGAAAAATCTGCAGTCTTTTGTGGAAGATTGCTATGATACCATTGCCTTATTTCTTTGTTTACATTTAATATTACGATACAATTTAACTTGTCATAAAAGAGCAGTACCAGCTTTAGATAAATATTGGGATAACATGACATCGGTAATTTGGCCTAGGTATTTAAGTCAACATAATAATAATTATAATTTTTGATCTCTTGAAATGGAAATTCAGATATACATACTTTTATTTAAACTTTTAGATTTGAGTATGTTTTTCAACTGAACATTCAAAGTATAAAGCATTGTGATACATTAAAGCTCACTCAAGAAACGGGACCACATTATGTAAGTTTATATTATTAAAGTTATGTTCTAGAAACTTACATTTCTAGAAATAGTTTAAAAATTTATTTTATAGATTACACGAAGATATGCTGAATTTAGTGCCGCAATGGTCAGTGTAGTTGAAGGATTTCCTTGTGAAGGAGCCACACAATTATTAGCAGAATTACGAGAAGCTGTGCAATGTTTCCTATTAAGAATGGCTGCTACATTTTCCACTAGGATCCAACAATTAGTTTTCCTCATCAATAATTATGATTTGGTTCTTGGTGTATTGATGGTAAAGAAATTAATTTATTATATTTAATTAATATTACAAAAATATAATCACATAATTATATGTGAGTATATTTTTTTTAGGAAAGAACGCGTGATAATTCAAAAGAAGCAGAAAGTTTTCGCGATCAATTAAATGCACGTTCGTCAGAGTACGTCGAGGAAATTTTAAGTCCACATTTTGGAGGTATAATACAGTTTGTCAAAGAATCTGAAGTAATGATCGAAAAAGGTCAAACTGACGAATCGAAACGACAGGAGGGAAAAGCATTAGCTCTTGTACAATCTTTTACAAATAATTGGAAACGTGCATTAGAAGAAATTAATCACGAAGTATTGAAATCTTTTCCTAGTTTAGTACTTGGTACAGCACTAGTACAGCGTGCAATGACACAGTTAGTGCAATATTATCATAGATTTCACAAGATCTTACCGCCAAATGCTCGTACACAATTAACAAATTTTCATCATATAATGGTGGAAATGAAAAAATATAAAGCGAATTATTAAAAAAAATGGCAGAATTTTTGTTAAAATTAAACAAAATTATAGTGATGTATAAGATTATATTAATTTTATTAAATATTAAATTTGTTTGATTTAGAACGTAATATAATTGTAAATGTTATATATATATATATGTTTATTTATAAATGAAAATATTATACATTTTATTTATAAATATTCTTCAAAAAGAATAAAAAATAATTTTTGTTATGAATGTAATTGTATAATTTTTATCTCTACTTTTCATAGCCTGTAAATGAGAAAAAATAATACAGTGAAATAATGAAAATAACATAAGAAAATTATAATTATGAAAAAACATACTGTACATTTATTTATAAAGTAATACATACTACAATAATACTAATCGTGGTATTATGTTACCATTCTATACAATTCGACAATTAATTTCTCGTACTTAGGTACACTTACGTATTATGTACCTTAGGTAGCAACGAACGATCAACACGCATCTATGTTATATAAATTAATCTTTCTATATTAATATATTTTAAAAGAGACCCCCGTTATATTTATGCAGTTTTGCAACATTTATGGCAAATCGTATCGATTTATCCTTATGTTGAACTTGATAATATTCGTCGATTTATCTTTCCTCCTTTTCCAAAGATAATTGCAGTTTTTTTTAAAACAAATATTTTAACTCTTTGCGATTTACTGCAACTAAGAGTCAAAAAGTTTTTTTTTCCGTTTTCACTGAAAAAAAGTCAAAGGTTTCTAAACATAAAATGATTGTTAGTTTATTATATTTTTCATTAATTATGTTAAATTATTACGTAGTATTGACTTAATAATATTATTATATTTTCTTCTAGCAAATCGCAAAGAAATAATAAATATATAAATATTTTTCGTGCATTGCGAACACATTTTCTCATAAAACTCATTACTTTTCAACGATTTGACCAGTGTTGCACTGGTTACAGTATACCGTCAATTGCGTGCAAAACTCCATTTGTTGCCGGTATGTTATGCGTTACGACATGTACTTCGTTCACTCGTACTCGACCTGGAACAACATAGTTTACTGTTTCTTTTCTATTGCAAAACTCTTTCCTAATTATTAATTATAGAATCATTCGTACGGAGACAATTACAAATCCATTAAAACAAAATGAAATATCGAAAGTAAAAGAACCATTTTCTTTTACCAAGATAGGTAAAATAACTCGAATGCATAAAAAGAAATTACGTTCGTTCTATAGCTCGAAAGTTACGTTACTACGCGAAAGGGAGTGTTTAATTACGAGGTGGGGGAGTCACTGCTTAATGAGCAAATAGGTTATTAGGACGCTGATTTTTCACGATTCACTATAATTTTTATAGGAAGAAAATTCTTCGAATTATTTCAGCTCGGGAAATTATCGCACTTAATATATATTTATCATATTCAATGAACGTAACTCTATACAGAGAATCAAGAATTCAATTTCGTTCAATCCATTCAACACTTTAATTCCTTAAAGAATTCTAATTTTTCTAATTTTCTCTTCTAGTATCATTTCTTTTTTTAATTTATTACTTGATAATTTATGTAATATCTTCTTCTTTTACTTACCGCCATTTTTGTGAATATGAATAGGCGACTGTGGACGAAGAGTATCTTTTTGCAAATAGTACCTCATACCTGCCGTGTACAGAGTGGATGGAATTACGTGTCTCGAGATAATCGTTTTTGCAGCTTCTGGCCCATCTTCTTCTGTCCAAACCGGTGCTCCGTCTTTCGAAAATGATTCGAAAGCGGAGTCTGTTGGAGCGAAAACGGTGAAAGTTTTGGGTCCTGCAAAGATTATTTCCGTGTTAGCGACAATTAATAATTTTACCATAGCCACCATTTTACCACATATAACTATAATAATTTTTGTGAAATCTGAATTATTAAGAAAATTTCCATTAAAATAATTTAATAATTTAGTAATTAAAGTCTTTTCATGCTATACAACAATTTACTAATAAATATTTAATTATAATTTAATTAATAATAAATATTTCATAAGAATTTTACTTGGGATATCTTACGATATTTTAAATAGGAAATTAAATTACACAATTGTTGTACTATGATGATATTTAATCAATTATGTGTTGTTATATTCTTAAATAAAAATCTTCGAAAATCTTGTATTAAGTATATCTCGTTGTATATCATTAAATAACTATTAACATTAAATAACTATTGTACATATATCACATTAATATATTCAGTATTACCAGCTTGTCAACTCTTTAACGATGGAAAGGATTCATTAGCGAATAAAAAAAAGTCCTACAAGCAAAACATTAGAAACTACGATTTTAGGAAAGATATTAGACGACATTAAGTCGATGTTATCGAATGTGTACCGGTTATTTCAATCGTCATCAATTTCTCATCAACTCCTCTTTATCACTGAGAGTTTAATGTAGCACGGATATGAGAAATGCAAATAAAAAGTTCATAAATTACATGTTATTTTGTGAGATTTTAAAGAATCAGGCATGGTTGACATATAAGTACAATCTAATTTCAATAGCCGGTAGTAATTTAACATGATTTAACTTTATTTTTCATAAGCATAAATTTATTCTTCTCATTTATTTGCTCTAGTTTACCTGCTAAAGTATCTTGAAGACCTGAAGTATAAAGCATCTTTAGGAAAGTAGTGAATCTTCTTTCGCGATCAGCTTGCAATGTTTGCACCAAATCGCCAACCGGAAGGGGAAACATCACCCTATCAATGGCATGAGCGATGCCTTGTGGTATCTCGATGTCTCGTTTAGTCGATGCCACTTTTGCACCATTTATCGTTGTCACCTGCTTGTAAAAAGAAACAAAAAAGGAACAGAGTTGTTAACGCTTAGATGAAAATTAATATTAATCGTATAATGTTTATAATTTTTACAATATAATTTAAAGAAAGCCAAATTACCTTGCGATTAAAAAGAAATTATTTATTTCAGTTTTTGTTAATTACATTTCGGATTTTTCTAAGAGAAGATCAAACAATGTTGTATCTTTAAATACGTATATAATGTTATGCATTATTAACGAGTGAATGGAATGTTTCCAACGTTTTCTAGAAGGCCGACAAACTAGATCAACGATCGATCGAGAAAAGTAATGAATATGGAATGTTGAGTATAACTCGTTGATCCAAAAATGAGGATCGATGGAAATAGGTTGTTCACCTTCCTTCACTGGAAGGTCAGTGAAACTATTAATGACAACGTAACTTGAAATTACAAGTGCAACGAGAGATATACAGGATGATTCACGATATCGTTCGTTAATACCTTGATATCGTTCCATTCATGGTCGTGCATTGCGTATTCATTCACTCTTAATTGCGTTCCAGCTAAACTGACGCCAGTCATTTCATCTTGCAACGAATTGATTCTGAAGGCTCCTGGTATCACATGGTGCAGCAAAAGCTAAAAATCAATCATACACATTAAATTATACACATCATCGACATAGTTTATTTAATTATTGCAAAATAAAGGAAAGAGTATATTCTTCTTCAGTTTCATTAAAAACTACCGTTTGTAAGCCAATGTCTTTTATAATTGTTTCTTCAATTCAAGAATCTTGAGAAATTAATATTAATTATCGGAGCTATAAATCAATGAATGTAAATGTACCCCGCTAAGAAGTCGTGGATTATCTCGGAATTTTTGTTCTGCCTTCTCTGGACCACCAAGTTGTACCAACAACGTTCTGAAAGCCTTGTCTGTCGGGACAAATATCGTGTACGGACCTGTAGAACATTACAAGACAGTTAATTTCTTCGTTAAGTATAAATGATTGTTCAAACAAAATTTCCAAATGAAATACACATAGATGACTGTTCAAAAGAAATTCGACTACATACTATTTTCTTCAACCTGACTTGTTATTTTTTAGATCTATCTCAAACATTCGTCTCTATCTGACGCTAACATTGGTCCGTTTTCGCATGATTTTGCGACATACATAAGGGGTGCGTTTGTTCTGGATCCGGTTTCAGAGATGTCACGATAGAGACAAACGAACCTTTCTCAACCACAACGATAATTATCATCCGGTCTCTCGTTTGACACGGAGAGACATCGTTACGCTTCTTTGATTTTTAATCGACGGAAGTGTATGGTGTTTTTCCCGTTTGGCTAACGCGTCGATAATTAGATCTGATCGTTGCACGATCTCCTCCGACGCGTTTCTCTGCCGCCAATTTTCACAATCATTTTTAATTGCCTCAGAAGCGACTGGACATCGCCCGAGTCTCTAGATTATTACTTACGCAATGCATCCGTGTAATTCAACGTTTTCACCGTTAACAGAATGAGAACGCGGACTTTTGTAATTAGAATGGTGATTGTCAATCAACTGTCGTAAACTGGAATTGTTCAATTCGTAATTACGTAGCTCAGGGGAGTTAGAAAATTCTGCACGTTGGAAACTAAAGCTATATTTGAAAAAGATAAAAGTAGCTATATATATATAAAATTCATTTATTTTATTTGTTTATCATATTTTATCACATTCTGTTTGAACGTTATTTCATCAACTAAAGTATTAAACAATTCACAATGGACCATAGTAACGAATTGAATCAACGAGTCAACAGTGAATGTTGAAAATTCATCCTTGTGCCAATTTAACAAAATGCAATTTATAAGTGTTGTAAAGTTGAAAATGGAACTAATTAAACTTGAAAGATATCGAGAGATCGTGGATTCTTTAATATCACACTGTTCCCATTCGCAATCCATTCCTTTAATAGACTTTAATTACTTGTCATTGGACAACAGCAAGACAACAAATACGGTGATAGAATTTATAAATTATATAAATACAAAAAGAGGTTGCGAACGTTCGACCGAATCGATGATTTATATATAGGTCGTATCAATTAACGTAACGCCGTAAGACCGCAATTAAACCGACTTTTGTAATTCGAAGGTTCGTACAACGAGAAAACGACCATTATTGTTCTAGCGATGAGGCAGCGGTGTCGAAACGTTCAAGAGAGTGATCCGTGAGAACATTTTTCTAATGAATATTGCATGACTAAATTGGACGCCGGGATGGAGCGAAACATTTGTACAGATTATAAATCTTCGTTGTTTATAAAAAACCTCCTCATAGGTTTCTATTGCAATCTCACTCCAAACTTGTTTCAATAAGAAGAGAAGGCTAATAATTCACTCGCCGGTTACGTTGTGAAATTCAACTTTATGAGACAGCCAGTTCAAAATCCTTCATCTCGTTTTTATTTCAGTTTTGCTAGGGAAAAGGAGAAAAAAGGGATTTGATCATTCGCTCACCAGTTTCGTTCAGCACGTTGTCCAAACCCGATTGCCTTAAATATTTCGCCATGGCAAACAATCCTTCCCTCCTAAGCAACGTGATCAGACTTTCGTGTGTTTGACTTCTGGTGGAAGGTGATTCGATGGTCGGTGAGATGGTGGACCTTTCGAAACTGTCCTGGTAGATTATATTGTCGTTATGTAAGGTGGTCGATGGTCTCGTGGTGGTCTTGAGGGTCGGCGAAGTTTCACCGGGTGGCCTGACGGTGAGGTGAATGTAAGAATTGGTCGACTGATGCGAGAAAGTTGTCGGCACCGACGCAGGTGTTGTCGTGATGATTTCATTAACCGGGGCCATCGTTGGGATGAAGTGATTTCTCGTTACACTTGGATATTTCGATGTTGCTCGATTATCCTGATCCGAGGAGGTCAACTTAGGGGTGCTTGTGCTCACGGGTCCGAGTGAATTGAACACGTGATTGGTGACACTCGACGCTGAGGACAAGTACTTGTCCGTCGTGGATACGGAATTTGGTGAAACTGTCACGTGAGGGAAATGTTCCGTTGGTTTGCTGCAAAAGAAAGATATTGTTCCTATTTATCGAGCATGAACAATATCAATGATCTGATGGACTGATTCCTGATTGTTAAATTAGAAAAGAGATATATCTTAATTAAGACTACAGGCGTAAATGAAATAAAATTAAAATAAAATACCCTATTACATGTACCTCTCCGTATATCTCGAGGAAATAGAAGTAGATCTCGGTGCGGTCGATCTAGAAGTTGTGGACGCAACACCCTGTCTCGTTGAGATCGAATTTGGATCCAAACTGGACGGGAAACTCTGAAGAGAAGACAGAGTGGTCGGATTCGAGGAACTCGGTGGCAACTTCAGTTCTCCTTTCTTAATCTTCTCCACGATAGACTCAACCTCGCTGCCTTCCTTCTCTGTGTTCCCTTTCACCCCTTGCACCTTGTAACTGCCATCAGGTTGCTCCTCCAGTACTACAAACGTCACCTTTTTCGCTGGCAAACTCTGAATCGGTGCCTTTCCAATCTCCTCCAGCTTTCCATCGCTCTTCTGTCTGATGACTTCGAAATCTGCCCCAGGAGGGAGCACGCCCTTGGTCAATTCTTCAAGAATGGCCTTTGGAGGCTTGATAGTCGTCGTCGAGGTAGTCAGTGCCAAGGTGGACGTAGTTAAAATCGATCCATCGGCAGGAATATTAGACGTCAAGCTGCTCGAGGAATCGATGAACTGGATTTTCTTCCCATTGGGAAGTACTATGTCCCTTGTGCTAACGTTTCTTATGTCGTCGTCGACAGACTGGGCCAAAGCTAGCTTCAGCTGTTTCAATAAAACGTCTCTTTCCGACCCCAAGGACGCAGACCTGGTCTTCGGCGTGGTACTCCTCGACGTTCCTGGCTTCTCAGTCTGATATATAACCTTGATCTGAGGCTTCGGCTTACCCTGTTGTGCAAACTGATTCTGTTGCTCTTGTATCAAACTCAATAAATTCTCGGGGATAGCAGAAGTGACTGTTGCTTTTTCTTGATAAGCTTTGGAGGAGACTGGCGTGACGATGGTCGGTTTGCTGGTCGTTGTGATCCTTGGAGTTGTCGTTGTCGTGGGTGAGATTGGCGTGGTCGTGGAGTACTTCTTCTGATGAGTGGCTATCGCCTTCAAGAACAGATCTGTTTCAGATGGAGTGATTTTTCTTGTGGGCAACGACACGAGAACTGGAGATGCCGTAGTGCTGACAGCAATGGTACTAGGTGAAGTGACAGGAGGTGGTGGAGGAGTCGTCGACGTGAGTTTCTGAAGCTGTTGGAGCCTCAGAAGTTCTTGCTGTCTTCGTAACTCCTGCTGTTCCAATAGTAACTGTTGCCTCTGTTTCTGCAACAATTCCAACTCGCGTTGCTTCTCCAAATATTCCTGCAGCTGCAACGTTTGTCGATCGCTGAACAAGGGCTGCGACAGGTCTTGCTGAAGATTCTGAAAATGGCTGTTGATATTTTGATACTGGCTGCCGAATTGTTGCGGGAACTGTTGCTGCTGCTTCGCTGGCTGAGACTGGAATTGAGCCTGAGTATTCAAGTAGTTTGGATTGCTGAGTTGTTGAGCGATTTTTTGCTGCTGTTCTTGTATCAATTGCTGAACCTGCTGCTGCTGCTGGTACAGCTGCTGAAGTTGTTGCTGTTTCGCACGATCAACTTTATATTTGGCCAGTGACGAGTAAGACGCGCTAGTTTGCGGCTTGGAGGCAATTTGGTCAAAGGAGCCTCGAGGGTTGGATACGTCTTGGGGTCGACGGAAACGTTGTTGGTGTTGTTGAACATCGCTCAATATCTGGGCCTGTTGGGAGGCTGAGAGACGCGGTCGTGGATCGTTCGATGGATGACTCTAAATAAAATTTGATATTTGTTACATGTCAATTATACGTCATGTTTCTATATTTTCGTTATATTATAGTATTTAGTTAGAAAACATGTATAATGATATGAATCTCTTAGAAGTAAAATTTATCAACTCCACTCTTGGTAAAATTATTAATATCATCCAAGTACGTTAAAATTCATCATCCACCCTCAAAAAAAAATCTTACTTCCATAAATATGTTTTTCACAGAAACTATTTAATTAAATTTCAAAAAATGTTAATTATGTGGAGATCAATTTACGAAATAAAACATCGTTTACAATGATAATAGATGTCGACATATTCATAAAGTTTGCATCAATTACGGGGTCAGTCAATTCCCGAATCGCACGTTTAATCATCGGTAGTTCTGTAATTATTTGCAAGGGAATCTAACGCGTATTCATGGCGATTAATTATCAGCTTTGTTCAAGAAAGAGAGAAAGAGAGTCCGATGCAATTAAGATCGCGATAATTAGCCGAGGCCATTGTTTCAGACTCTCTTCTCCGCGTCAACGTCGTGCCAGAGGCTGTGAGACAATCTCCCCCGAGTCTTCGAGAAAGTATAACTCGTCGTGGTTTTCATTTCAGCGTCCTCGCGTAATAACTCGTTCGACGATCTCGAATTTAAATTGAAATCTCTTGTGCCATCTCGGTGCTCGGCTGCGCTGTTTCAAGCTCTTTTTCGCCGCGTTTCTTTGTTACCTTTCTCTTTAAACCTTCGAATATAATTTATGTCGAAAGAAATCTAATCGATACGTCATAAACGCAATAATAAATAAATAAATAAATAATGTAAAAGCACATGAATTCTTTATATTCTCGTTTTATGAAAAAGAACAAGATGGAAAATTATTTTGATACCATTTGATTATGTTCCATATTCGAGCCGATGTGTGTTTCGATTTAAATAAAGAAATTGAAGAAATATTTTAGTTTTCTAGTGAGTAATGTAATAATTTAATTTAAAAAAAATGATAATGTTTGCTCAGCATCAATACTACCATTGTATTTATTGACAGAAAATTTCTTTGAATTTTATTAGAGAACGTAGATCCGAGATTGTATTTTCTAAATAATTACCACTAAAAAATAGCGATTGCATCGAATTTGAAATTATAATACGATGAACAATGTTGGATAGAAGTTATGGTAGCATCGTTATCATAAATGAACCTCTGGCCGTTTATCAGCTAGCTTATTTACTGCCTTGCTTTTTTCTTCACTTTGTTTTAAGAAATGGTATTTATCAGGCACCGTTGGTTTCGAAAGCAAACGTACTCTTTCGTTACTAAAAAGTTACGTTGGAATTCCAATCAGAATTATGTCAGACGTTACGATATTTAATCCTATTCAGTTTCAACGGAATTTTAGAAAAAATTTTCAAGAAATCAGGCAAAGTGATTGATTTCTCGTTTGAATTTTACGTTATGGACTTTCTCTGAGTATTAAAAATCTTTTCTGGTAAATTGAAAATGAATTAAAATTGAAATGAAAATTTCGAAAGATTAATTCATACTATACGGCGTCACACATTGATATAAATAAATAAAAATTCGCAAATTACGAGGATCGCCATGTCTCTCTTTTTTTTTTTTTTTTGTTTCATTTCTAACAATACGTGAGTAGTTACCGAAAGTAAATATCTGATAATAAAATCGAAAGTCAATGTTATCAGACGAAACCATTGTCATTGTCGCGTGTTGGGTGTTACTAATTGCTGTAACAAGTAAGTTCTGGTATATTCCTCTTAATCGCTGAACGTGAGTTGAGAGCAATCAATCACTTGGTGTCTGGATAGACTAACAAGTATCAAGATAAACAGGCTAAGTAAGAGCAACTGGGGCAGGTTTCTGCCTCTCGCTAAAACCAGAAAAACGTGAGAATGAACGTGGAATGGGACGTGCCATTTGAGAATTAGAATATCATAAACGTAATTTGTACGTTGTAATTTTAATTCGAGATAGTTGCGAAACGTTCAGAATTTTTTTCAATTTAATATAAGAAATAATATTAGAATTAATAAACCGATCTGTAATATTATTCTGTTTATTTCCCGGTAGTAAGAAAGCTGGCAACGAAATAAGGCGGTAGAACTGTTTCACAAAACGATTAATTGAATTACACAAGCGTTAATGATAGACTGGTCGTGAGATGTGACTTGATTAATCCACATTACGTAATAATAATTTCAACGTCAGTTAGCGAAACAATAGGAACGTTTTCCTGATTCAAAAAGAAATATACCGCGAGTTTTCTCCGCTTGCTATTGCGAAAAGTTTCTTTCTGTCTACGGTTAAGAGTAATCGAGGCTTAGAAAGTGGACGTTTTAGAGAAGCTATACGGATCTATGATGTCAACAATAAAACATTGTTCCTGCACTCATTTTGCATTGCCAACTTTGCAGATGACTTCACGAGAGCATAACGAAGTTACTCGTTTTCTGCTCTTTCGTCATCGTATTTTATATATCTTAACGATACCACTATGCCAATAACAATCACATTGTTTGACGCTTTTATGAGAAAGAAAAATCAGCCACATTTGCAACTTTACGTGTAGTCTGTAGTATATTAAAAAGTTGTTTTTTTAAGAAAGAAAGATGTGAAAGCCGTCCTAAGCCGCCTAGGCAAGGATCATAATAAATAAATAAAAAAATAAATTAACAGTAGTATATTAAAAAGATTTTTTTTAGCAGTCTTTCTCTTTAGCAGTCCCATCAATCACGTTTTTCGTATTCTGGCGATTAAATTTCTCGCGAGCGTATGAAAAATTCACAGTCTGCCGAGTGAATGCAATTCAAGTAAGCCAGTCGAGCGACTCTCTTTTTACATATTAAACTCTTCCTCGGAGGATTTCATCGACTCGCATTCCCCTGACGTAACGAGATCACGTGCAACGATTGCAATCCTGTCCGCGGATCGGTGGCCACAGGTTTCCCACAGCTGATGTGAAGAAAAAAAGAGAAAAAAGAAAAAGGAAAAAGAAGAAAACTGTAATGTGGGTGCGGCTTCCTATCTCTCTCTCCTATTAACAATCCACGTGGAGGACACGTTGCAGGACTATCTCTACGAATATCCATATGCCTGACCAGACAATCGTTCCGCGGTTCGGCACGATCGCGGATTTCCTTCTGACGCCGGCGGGGCAGGGCCTTATAAGCGATTGTAAACCAAAGGCTGTTTCAACGCAAACAACCAGGTGAACGGATCCATTTAGAGCCGAACGTGAAAACGGTAGTAAACAGCCGGTGAGATCGCGTTTTGTCTGTTCACAGGGTTGAGAAAGTGGAGAAGAATGAAAGGGAAAATGGGGAGAGGAATTAGTTCGCCTAATGTGTCTATTTAGTGTGACGCAACACGACGGAGAGAATTCTGGAAAAACTTGCAACGTATTGTCAATATCCGTGTGATGCTTGTTTGATCATTGTTTGCAGGCCATTATGCAATATATAATCAGCCGACGGTTTTCTTTGGTTTTGGTTCTTCTTATGTAAGAGACAGCAGTGTCAAATTAACGTGGAAGATTGATGTTTATTTGTTTGTTGAATTTGCAATGTACTTCATCGCTGTAAAAGCAATTTTCTGAAAATTCTGCCGCCACTTCTGAATCCTCACTGTAGATTTCAATTTTCTTGTTTCGTTCGTGTTCTCCTTGGAACAAGAACACCGTCTCGTAAACTTAAGAAATCGGTAATTACTCCAACAGGCATTAATTAACACGAGTCACGAACTATTACTGCAAATCAAATACCAATTAATCTACAATCGTTGAATAAAAGTATTTCGAATAGAGGGCAGATACTTACAATACTCCTCGTTACCTAAAATGAGTAACAGACTGTAACGATTCTATCCAGTCTAGTCCTAGATCCTTCCACCACTAACGCAGCAAAAACCATTTATTTTTCTCATCGTTCACTTTCCACGCGCATGCACGAGGAAATTCTTTGACATTACATCTTCCAGCAGCTACATCCATACCGAATATGCCACGCTACCCTTGTTATGCTACCGATTGCGTAATCGACCGGTACGCACCATCAAACGCGTGCATTCACTGCAGGACGCGGTACAGTCCCGTTATATAACGGGTGCTCCTTCTCTTTTACGCCCGGCAGACTACGGCGTTCCTAGCGTTTAACAGGACAGAGGATTTTTGCCACCTTTCGCTTTCATTCTGTTCTGTTTCGCCGAATATTTCTAAAGTTATACATTATTTCTGCGTTCGGCATGTAATGTAATTCGCTCCTGTTTCTCCGTTTCACGTTCGACTACGTTCCGTTGCGAGATCTCTTTCACTTCTTTCTTCTTTTTCTTTCTTCCTTTCTTTACGTTAACTGCGTAAACGTTAACTGGGTGAATTTTTAAGGAACGATTGACGAAAGTTAGGATATTAACAATTAGCAATTTGACCGAACTCGAGTTTCATTCGTGAATTTTTGTTCTATCTGAGACACCTTTTAAAGATTTCACTTGAAAACTAGCAGTATAAAACTGTAATGCCTACTAATAGTGCTTAAAAACTGTAGTACAAATAATAGCTGCAGAATACATAATGAAGACTTCATTAAGTAGTCTAAAATTTTTTGGAAGCTTAAAACAGTAAAAGAATTAACTCCTTAACTAAAGAATTAAAAATTAAATTAAATTGACCTCCTTCGAACAAAATATATTTGCTCACAGTGGAAATTAACTTAAGATATCACAATGTCAATGGGGTAAAGTAATTGAAAGATTTGGAAAAATAGAAGATTGGCGGATTGAGAAATAAAAATAAATAGGAAAGTTGAAGATTAGAGAGAAGAAAAATCGAATTTTAAAACAGTCCATTTAATTTAAAACATGGCATGTGGATGTAACGAAGACACTTATTAATTGCATATTTGATTTACGTAATCCACGAGCCTCGAAAATTCAGATACATGATAGAATCATACATCGCTTCACGAACATTTGTTACACACCAGAAAACATTTTAATCGTGTTTAAAATCTCTGAAGCGCTTCCTAACTCGTTTACGTAATCGAAATAGTTCATCTGTTCGTTCCTGATTTAAAAGAAACGAGTCAATTGACTGAAAGTTTAGAAAATGGTAATTATATCTGTATTATTCTTGTGTCTCTTATGCTATAAAATTATAGAGTCTACAATTGCATTTGGAACATCGGTACAATAGTTCGAGAACCTACAGAGCATCAAACTTCCTTCGAAGAAAGTTCACGGCTATTTTTTATTCTCTAACCGCGACATATAGGATCTTCGCCTGTGCCTCTACAAAAAAATTATTGGTAAATTAAGTTATGGCCGGGCGAAGTGTTTTCGACGACACAAGGGAAATAACGAGGCGCCATTAAAGCGCAGAGAAAGTCGGCAATATTTTTAAACGGAACGATCTGCTCCTCTTCCCACGACTTTCGAAACCGGCGTTGCTTCCTGATTAATTTCGAAACACCGTCTCACATGGACATTTTTTCAAGTTAATGAAATTGTCACTTTACTATCGTTGCTCGAACGAGCCCAGGCATGCATGTAAATCGCGTTGGTTCAATATAATATCAATTCCACGATTGGTTCGCGATAAGAAAAAAAAAAAAAAGAAAAAGAAAAAAAAGGAAGAAGAAGAAAAAACGCGCAATTGAGAGACTTGCAATTTTCGTCGAAACATTGAGCGCCGGTGGGTTTCATTGTGTTCGCGAAATACCTGATTACAGGGAGAAAAATCACTTTTTCATAATTGAAAGATTTATAAGGGGACCGTAAGACATTCGAGGCAGCGATTTAGTTGCAACTTTGAACGATGCTCGATTTCGTCATTGTGTTTACGAAAGTGTTTCATTCGCGAGAGGGATCTCGATTTTCTAAATTAATCGCGACACTCGTCCTATTTGCATAATCGATTTTTATTATTTTTTCACTTTGTCAATTCTTGCTGCTCAAAAATTGGGAGAATTGCTTTCACTCTGTTATAATACGGAATACAGCTAACGCTATAAAATATAAAAATAACATTTGCAATTAGTTGTTTAGAGTGACATTCGTCAAGTTTTCGTTACAACGTCGAATTAACATTTCCTATTCTATGATAAAGTCAATAAAGTTAGAGAAACGTGATTAGCAAAGAACGAATCCTCCTATTCACCGGAATTTCTCAATCTAAATTTCGATAGATTCAATTGAAAAAACAGAGCTGTTGTTATAAACGATATCGCAAATGTCATAAAGATGAGTAGCGAATCGCGAAATTGTCGTTTTATCTTTCAGTGTCTAGTTTTTAGTATCTTCTACTCCTCGTAGAAAGTATTCTACGCCAGTTGATTGCTTTTACTTTCGATTGCACGCGGGATCGTTCGATTTTAGTGAAAGGACGACCTGTAATATAACCATTTAACCGGATTCCTCTGCGCGAGCTTATGTACGCGTTATGTTCTGCGCCACACTTTTACGACAGGATTGCAAAAACTAGTCCAGTCCATCGATAAATTTCGTATACAACATGCTTGAAATTGTAATCTTCGATAAAATAAAATTTCGGACGTTATATTTGCAGTTCAGCGTAAGTTAGAAAAAAAAAAAAAAAACGTTTGCAAATCGTTAAATGTTAAAAATTTGATTTACAAATCATTGTTCCCTTTTTAGGGAAGTATGCAAAGTATGGTACGCATGCAGCGAATATTACTCAATACGTACGCGTATTGTAAGAGAATCAATGTCATGCGCGATCTAACACGTAATTACGTATTGCACGCTGGTGTTCAATGTCCTTTGCGAGATATGCATATAGAGCGACTTGCAGTTGAATGGTATCAGAGTGAAAGGTGTATGTTAACGAGAAACATAGCAAGTTATCAATTTCATAACAACTAAACGATCAAAAATACTATTTGTTTGTGTTACGAGTTGAATTGAATACGAGCGACGAACAAAGTCCAATGTTAACAAAATGATTAAGTATTTTCAACTTAATAAAAAGCAAACGAAACAAACAGTTGAAATCGCACGAAAGTTAATTCTTCATCCTTCTTTACCAATATCTAACAAAAATGTATAAACCATCCACTTGCGAAAACGATATTAATAAAACGTATATTCACCCTAACAAACGTATTTTCAACCACCGTTAAATACAAATTCAATTTCAAAATGATTAGATATTTTCAACTTAATAAAAAGCAAACGAAACAAACAGTTGAAATCGCACGAAGGTTAATTCTTCATTCTTCTTTACCAACATCTAACAAAAATGTATAAACCATCCACTTGGAAAAACGATATTAATAAAACGTATATTCACTCTAACAAGCGTATTTTCAACCACCGTTAAATACAAATTCAATTTCAAAATGATATTTTCAACTTAATAAAAAGCAAACGAAACAAACAGTTGAAATCACACGAAAGTTAATTCTTCATCCTTCTTTACCAATATCTAACAAAAATGTATAAACCATCCACTTGCAAAAACGATATTAATAAAACGTATATTCACTCTAACAAACGTATTTTTAACCACCGTTAAATACAAGTTCAATTTCAAAATAATGATCTGCCAATTGTGCTTTTCTTCGCCGGTCAACGCACGTGGAAATTTCATCGAGGGCAGACACTGTATCCTACGTCTTCGTACAGAAAAAGAGAAATTCACCCTTGGGTCATGTATAAGTCGCACTTTCAATCTTACTATCGTGAAATCGCTCCTTCTCTTCCTGCTCTTTACATTTCCTCGTTAAGAGGCTCGTACATCATTGATCTTCAATTAATGTCACTAGTCCTTTTAGTTTGTTTAGAAAGGCTAAGCTCGTCGTTTCTTACGTTGATTTCGTTATTGCGGGCAAAGTGTGTCAGGCCCGTGATATTCTTTACTTCGCCTCTTCCAAAGAAGGATTGATTAATCGAATTCGATAAACCGAAGGTACAAATTTCGACAAACTTCTATAGACGTACGGAGAATTTCATCGCGCGACGTATTATAAATTTTATTCGAGAAAGTTTCAACGCAGAAACGATCACTATGATTTCATATGTAAACATACGTGACACGTGACTAATCTGTAAAAAGTAAATTTCTCTACGTAATAATAAGAAGATTTGTGGAAGAAGAAAAATGCAGACTTTTTCAAAAAAAAGGTTTACTTTCTTGATTCCTCGTAAGATGTCTATCACCACAAATTTATTAATTATAAATCGTTTAATCTCTTAAATTCGATTCCTCCAAAATGCTTTCTTGCATTTAACTTTCAAAACTCTTTTACATCGACATTTACAGCTTCTCAGATTCTTCTCAAACATCAAATGACAACCATTTCAAGAGAAATTTATGCACTACAAGAGAACATATTAAGAAATTTATTCAACTATTTTTTAACGATGCCCAAATTTGGGGAAGAATTCAAGGAATCGTCGCAGCTGGTCTCAACTAACCGGAATCACGTTTTTATGGAACGGAACGTGCAGGCGTAAATACTTTTTAAAAGATTCGTTACTTTTGTTTCAAGAATCCCTGGAACGGTGTAATCAAACTAGTTTCCGAACGTATCATTTTCAGAAACGATTTACCTGCCGGAGATCTTTCTCTGCTGAAAAACGAGCACTTCCGTCTACCTGTAAATTACATTGAACTCGTTTCGACTCGGTTAGAGTCTGGCTAATCAGTATGGTTTCTGGAGAAAGTGAGAGACTGTGTGGCATCCTTCACCTTCACCTATTGTCCCGTATATTCGCCTCGTGTCCTCGAGAAAGGTGAATCGAATCGTGCTCTTCAACGCTCGACTTTGATAAATTCTTCGAGGCTTCGATCGATCTTGTTTAAATAGTTAAATGTATGTACGAAAATAATTAATAACACGCAGGATGTAAATTTAAAAAGAAAAAAAAAAAAGAAAACGTCAAGTAGCATTTTTTAGAGGACACGTGCGAATAAAAATTCAAAACGAAAAAAGAAGTTGTTGTAAAAGAAACGGGGAAAGGAGCAAGAAGTTGAAATTGAAAGTGAAAACGGAAATGACTACCTTGGACGGATTTCCTGCGATCCGTTGGCAATGACGTCGAGGGTAAGGTTACAATCTCGATGGATCTACATAATTTTTCCTAGCGCCTGTCTTATTAATCAAAAAACGAAAATATATATATATGGGAGATTACGACGCAATCATAAAATTGTAAAAATTGTAATTATCGATCAACATCAAGTATTCAAATACAGAAGATAGAATCGTACGCTTGGAATGATTGGAATATTTGAAAGAAGAAATGTAAAAAAGAATCTCTAAATGATGGAAAATTACGAGTTCAAAATGCAGAGGTAATTAACGTAAATAACTGAGAATACGTGAACTGAAGCGATTGATTCGCGACTATTCTCGCTTCGACTTTGTGCCAACAGTTCTTTTTTTTTTTCTTTTCTTTTTAATAACGCAAAAGCGTTAAATATTATTTATAAAATGTAATCGTAATTATTGGAAAAGCGAGAATAAATCGCTGTCATTTGTCGGAAGGAAGAAAGGAACGATGAATTGCCGCGTTCGATGGGCAGAAGCATTCCGTGCGTGAAAACGGAAGCGTCAGGGACATTCTATCGACATGACTTCCGGTTCTTCTTCTTCCTCTTGGTCTTACGTATCGCGGCGTGTCTAACGGTGAAAAACGTAACTCTCGATTTCACGGATGCGAGCGAGCGAGCGAGCGAGCGAGGGAAAAAAAAACCTCTCCGTAAGAGAAACTATTTGGAAATGGAATCGACGTTGTTGCTTGGACGTCGCGTACGAGAGAAACGTCTGCAAGCGGCTGTGATGTTCTAAAGTTTATCGCCGAGTTCGTGAAAGTGTTCTTTGGCGGAATGACAGGAAAACACGAAGAACGTATATTCAACGAGATTTGTCGTTGACGGTGCCGACGGTGCGTAAAGGATAATAGAAAACTTCGTCTTCCTCTTTGTCAGTAAAGTATTGGAAGCGAAAAATTTGAAAGATTCAAGCATAAAAATTATGTGAGGAAAAATTCAAGCGTGTGAGAAAGTTTACGACGTGTTATCTTTGATAGTCGATGACGAACTTTACTTTCGTTCATTCGACGTTTTTTGTTTCACTGCTAATTACAAACTCTTATTATCTTTTTCTTCTTTTCTTTATACTCGATGAGAAAATTTGCAATTTCAAAGTTGAACGTCGCTTTAATTGTTATAATTGGGATATTGATCATGTAAACATATTCGTACGAATATTTATATTATATTTATTGTGTCGTTGAGGGAAAAGTAGGAAAATCGTGACCGAAGGAGAAGTGTTATACTAACTCTATGAAAGTAGACCCGAGATGTTCACCCACTAACAGAGTAACTTCTGACCCCTGTTTCTACCATCACTCAGAAACTTCTATCTGACGTCAGGTGTTCCTATCTCTGTCTTCTGCCTCTTGCATCCTTTTAGCAGTGTCCTCTTCCAATTGCTAGATTTCTCTCGAGCATCGAAGAAGCCTTCTATCGAGGACTCGAAGTACAAACTTTGTCAAACTCGCATCATGAAATTTACAACATTTATTTGCATTGGAATCCCTTGTGAAATAAAATAGTGAGAATTTAGATAACGATTTCTTCTCATATTACAAATAAGCGAAATGAATTTAACAAAGAAAACGGATTATGCAGTGGAAAAAATTTTTGTTACCGACATCTTTAAGGAATGTTAATGTCTCTACGAAAATAAAACGTCAAAATCAAAAAGCTATGATTTCGAAGTTGTGGAAAAGTACAGGAATTATTTTATTATCATGAAAAGAATTAAGAAACAAGATTCTTCGTTTAAAGTAGTCTGTTATACTAGGTTAAAGTTATAAAGATGAAAGATGATAGAAGGCACAGCAGAAAAACAAAGGAAACAAAGAACATTTCATAGAATCTTATTGCGAAGAACTGAATTTGATGATGAAGAGAAATCCTGGGTTAGATCATTTCAGAATGATTGCAGAAACGTACTGTAGTTAACGATGCGTAATTAAGTACAACGCTTACTTTGAATTTCAAGCTATTATCTTAATTACCATTATAAAAAGAATCTCTGAAGCGCTAGAAATATTAAAATTCCATATCGATTTTAGATCTCTCTTAGAACGAAACATGTGTTTAGAAATAACTGATCAATTTATGATACTCTGTGATTATTCGTGATCTGTTTACGAAAATAGATAATTTCATTAACTTTAAGATTCTGCTAAACAGATCCTATGTTTCTATATAGCAACTTTTGTGATACTTTTTCAACACTCACATACACCACACATAATGGAGTTAATGGAGTCTCGATATTTTTATAATATTTATAATATTTTTATCAGAGTTTATAATATTTTTATTTTCTAAATCTTCTTATTTGATAAACGACGTGTAGCATTATCTCTTCTTCCTCAATGTAATTAACAGTGTCAACGACAGTAAATAAAATTTATAATGAATAATGCTTTACAAACTCAATATTTCACAAATCGCACGAATAATAATGAACATTATAACGACTTGAGTGAAATTGAAAACTTGCTGAGAATGGCGACAAAAACGAATACGGAGAAAGAAGCGGCGCTTTAACAGAGCGAGCACAATTAACAGCGTGTGTCGTGGCTTTTATATCTTTTCGCGGATTTTACCGCCCAACTGGTGAAACTTGCTCACGATTGTCAGGAAAGATAGCGAAGAAGTATAGTAAAGTAAGTAAGTGTTTACTGTGGTCTGATTACGTCAGCCGCGAGAGCAAAAGAAGTAATTTCATCAAATCTGCATACCTATTGCAAATGGCTTCGTTTCACACTGTTCGTACGCGTGCGTACGTAGATAAGTATACTTTGTTCGTGGCTGCCGGAGAGATCTGGAAACAGATTTAATTGCATACGCCGGAACACGCTACGTGGCAATTTCTTTGCTAAAGGATCCTCGATACTTGTCAGATTGTGAAACGATCGACTTCGTAAACGCCTTTTGTAAAAGTCTTAGTAACCAAATGTGTGGTCACCGAGCCATTTGTTGTTAGACTGTAGATCTTGAAAATTCATACCTTTACGATCACGTTTACAGAAATAGAATTTAGATAGACATTCTTTTCATCTAAATATTTCAACGAGAATATTATTTTCGTACACTATTCTATACATACGTCTTTGGAGTTGATGAGCAGAAGTAAATGATGAATTTTTTTAATAAAAATTATTTGTAAATTATGCATGTTTGTATCGGCAATAAAATGGATATTTCTTATTACATCATACAATAAATCTACTTAGAAATTGAATATTTTATTTTATGATGGTCCAAGTATCCAATAAAAATCAAATTTAAAATTTATCCTTACTAATAGTTTGGCAATTTCTAAAATGGAGGAATATTTTAAAGCAATATAAAGATAATTTTTTAATTTTCTCGTTTTACATCTCAACGACGATATTAACCATATTAGATGGTGGAAAACATTCTGAGAAAATGTAATTTGCATACTGTGAGAGAGCGATAGTGAGAACGATAATTTCTACTAGAATGATATTCAAATGAAATGAGAGTCATTTCTTTTCAAGACGAACTCTACGATTTCTTAATCGAGATACTACCATTTAAAAATCCCGGCCCTCGAAAGTATAGATAATTGTCTTGTATTCAGTGTTGTATTTAGTTGATAGAAGCTTTGCAAGATGGTGAAACATCGATCTCGGCGATATAGAGGAAAACCTTGATCGACTACACGCGATCTTTTTACAGCTGAATGCTTCAAGATGTTTACTTTCTATGAAACAACATCAAAAGTCATCGATAAAACATTGTTGCACACTTTTAAATTAAAAGATACATTTATTCATTTAAATAAGTTATTGCAAATAAGTTATTCCATGCGCAAATTCTTATTTTATGATATAGATAGTAGAGAAGATTAATAAACTCTAGGTGGATTGCTTGATTCTCTACAGGTTCATATAAATTGGAATTCTACCATATAAATTGGAATTCTGCCACATTAAATCGATAGAAAACTTCTATCGTTTTCTTCACTTGAAACAAATTTTATCTGGAATTTCTATTAATTGATCTTCATTATTCATGGTCCAATATACACTTGTCCAGCACTATATCTTCCACTTATCCAATTTATTTTTGTTATTAAAATATTCTTCCAATACTCTACAGTCTGATTCTAGGTTTCAGATATTTGTCTTGTCAAAATTTGTTGATAGAAATCTGAACAATCTTTATCTATCTGTATATTGAAAGAAGTTTATGAAACTTATGCCTCTCTTATAGTTTCTAATTTAAATTCTTCTTAAGTCTCCAAATTCTCTAATTTTGCAACAATATTTTATACCAAAGTAATACGAAATTTCTTAAGAAAGATTACAAGAAAAACAACCTTTTTTAACAATTTTAACCAACAAAGAAAGAAGAAATTATATAAATCTATATAGAGAATCTATATAAGAAAAAAAATAAAAATAGTATTTTCCTTACCTGTTGAAAATGAGTTAAATCAGTCCCTGAGAGGATCGCCGGGTCAGCTTCAGCAGCAACGAAACCCTGTATCCTCAGGATCGTGGTGATCCACAGAAAGCACAGAACGTTACTCCGTCTCATCGCGTCAACGATCCTCCTTCCTCTTCGATTATCGAGCAATGTTCACACACGGATTGCCTTTTTCTACGAACTTCACCACCGGAACATCGACACCCCACTAAACGGTCTATTTCTTCTCTCTTCCGAAAAATTCGTCGACTTTCGAATTTACTCGACTAAACCAAATAATTACGCTAACTTGTATACTCCTTCTATAAACTTCCCTCAAACAAATATCTATCTCTCTTTTCTCACAAAATATCGAGTCGATCAATCAACTTGCAAGTTGTACGAAAGGAAACGAATTAATTTGAATTGATGAGTCTCGTTAATCAAAGCGAAAGCGTCATTCAAAGGGGAAAATAAGGTTCTCAAGTCGTTTTATCGGAAGAAAGAATGGCTGACCTTTTCTCGTGTTAGCGGAGAAATGAAAACAAGAGGACAATGGCGAAGACGCGCCAGGCCTGCTTCGCTGACAAGTTCACACGTTGACGAGGACGAGTTTGGGACTGTTGGAGATCGGAAAACGTCTGAGAGTTTTACTTCTCCAGCCGGGGAAGAGTTCCTCAGAGGCATAGAACCCAGGTGGGAGACGAACAGGTAGGACGGTGAACGTGTTGGTTTCAAACCCACTTCTCTCTTCTATTTGCCGCCTTCTTTGACTGGAACCAGCATTCGTTTTACATTTTATTAGGACATTTGCCAACAATCGATA
Source organism: Frieseomelitta varia (assembly GCF_011392965.1). Lineage (NCBI taxonomy): Eukaryota > Metazoa > Arthropoda > Insecta > Hymenoptera > Apidae > Frieseomelitta > Frieseomelitta varia. Next base: position 200,773 of record NW_025110568.1, read on the forward strand.
GAAATCTGTATTAGAATGTTGATTGTGTTAGTATTGGATGCGAATTGAAGTACACATCTTTGATGGAAAAGAAGAGAAAAGACGTCCAGTTATATTAAATAAAATAATACGTTTCGTAATTAATTCAGAAACTTTCTATGAATATATGTGATATAGAATTGGTAATGACAATAATAATAAGAAAAAGGTAATCATGTAATCTTATCGATTGAATCGGAAGGAGGAAGCTAGATTCTAATCCCGATTAATAATCAGAAAAATATGTAAACTATTCTTTTACAATATAACAGTTAATTTTGTTATTTACATGTCGGGTATTTCGTACAGTGTAATCTCTAAAATTAAAATTTTATGAATTTATAATTAAAATATAATTCAACTACGAGGCATAAAGATTGATACAAATACAAAAGCATAAAATGTATGATTAAAGTAAAACGGCATTCAATTCTAATTCTTTCTCAGATTAATAAACAGTTTGCTAATTTCAATGGGTAAGCTAACAATGTAAGAAATATAAGAAATGAAAAAAATGAAAAGAAAGTGTTATACAGAAAGTACACGTAGATTTAATAGGATAACAAGCTGATTCAATCAGTCAAATCAGACAACATGCTTTATCAAAAGAAATACTTGTAGAGAAGATTACATGAACGGTTTTTGAATTGAAAGGAAAAAGGAGGGGAATTGATGTACGTCGGGAGATTACTTAACACCATTGAAACGAACAGAAACGCTCGAACGAGCATCAAGTTATTCTAGTTTCGCTCGAACGTTCCGGAGACCGCGCAAAAGCGCATCGTAGCGTTTTACAAACAATTTCGGCATTTACTTCCGATAATAAATCGCTTTTAGCTGTCGTTTTTAGCATGCTCACGGAAGTATTATGAATGAAATGAACCGGCGTACTGCAATGAATTTCTTCAGTTTTAAAACAAGGAATTGAGAAGAGAAGAATTATTGGTGTATGTCAGAAAAAAAAAATTGGAATCTCTTACAATCTTTAGAATAAGATGAAGAATTATACTGTTAAAAATTAGGAAACATGACAGATGAAAGTTTTATAACAGATATAATAATTGAGAAACCTTTTCAGACAGTTCCTCAAACATATCGATAAAATAAATGATACAAAACAAGTATAATTTACTTACATTTCACAAAGAAATCTCTCTAGTAAAATTATATAAATTCAAAATATCTATTTTATAATAGAATCTGAAATGATAAATGATTAATCATAATTGCGTCAAATTTATATATCAATCAAATGGAATCAGATATTTCTTTTCCGTTTGGTTCTTGGTACTATATAAGTTAGTCGGTGAAATATTTTTCAAATTGCCCGAGGCAACGAAAACGCTATCACTATTAGTCCTTTCTCCGCTCACCATCGAAACTGAGCTTCAATCTGAATTTCCTGTAAGATTATTACAAGATTGTTGTAAAAAGGAAATTCACTAATCTAGTTTGGAAAATATTACATATCATTCGTTGGTGCAAATAAAATTAATGAATGATCCATGTATTTCTGTATTATTATAAAATGTTTTTAAGACGTTAACAAAGAAATATTACTAGCAATTGAACGATAAAATTTAAAAAAAAAATAATAAAAATTATAAATAAAATAAACGAAGAATATACTTTTCCAACAACTAAAGATTGTTACAATATTACAGATTGGATGTATCACCTGCGTGACGTAAGATGCGAGAATTAAGCGAAAGTTTCAATGTCTTCCTGTAAGCATCTGCCAAATTTGATTATCGTTTCACTGAAGATTACATAAGAAAGTTTCATTTAATAATTCACCAAAGACAGTCTTTTACTGCAAAAATAAAGATATTATTATTAATTATTATTATCTATATTATTATTGTAAAATAAAGATAATATTCTTTTTACAATTTGCAACATTCGATATTCAGCAGTTAATTGTATATTTATATCAATAATATCTAAATTTAAAGTTTTGTATAAACAAAACAGTGAGAAGGCATGCACTGTAAAATTTTCATTCGAAAACATTTTATATTCTTCCTTTGTAATTTTTTGGTAAAACTTACAATTAAGACTTTAATTAATCCTTGCGTCATCCATTTGCGATCCATTTCTTACCTTTTAAGGAACATGGGTCAGACTATTACAATGCTCTTCCTCGTATAATGCTCGGAACGAACTTTCTTCCTTCACGCGGCCATAGTACACTAACGTTCGTAAATATGGTGCTATCATCTGTTTTATTTCATCCAGAACTTTTTAACATAAATCTATAATTTACTTAACACACAATACAAATTTTAGAAAGTTAATATGTCCCAACTTTTAATTCCTTAATTTTAAAAAAAGAAATTTTCATTCTGTTAAAATATAATTTTCAAGAATAAGCTATTTTCTTTAGTTTCAAATTTTTTTGATATTAAGAAAGTATCGGGAATTTCAAGAAAGTAAAAAATTGAAAACAGATATAAAAGAATCTTAGACGAAATTAAAAAGCATTGATTTTTGAAAATTTAAATGAGATTTAACTATGATAATAAGCTAGTAATATTAGCTGTTAGAATTATTGTACAAGACATGTGATTCTAAACTTATGGGCAATAGTGTATAATGTATAATCATTACTTTATGCATTCGCACCGCGCTTCATGCAGAACATCCAAATGTTTATTTATTCTCAATTCAATCGATGAAATACCATCAAATTTCTTCACTTAAAATTATTTTTAGAATATCACTAAAAATGATTGTCATTGTCGAATAATGCAAAATATATTAATTATCAATCCGAAGAATAAAAATTCAAATTTGTATGAAATTACATAGAACAAATCAGAAATAACTATTATAACGCTCCAAATTGTAATTGCAACTTTTCTTCGCAATACAGTACTCCAGATAAGTGATTAATGTGACTACAAATAACTTTCTCTTTTGAAAAACATAGTTTAATCAGACGAAAATAAATTCAACGTGTATTATTCATTTGATGAATAATTTTCATCGTCAAATATTATCGAGTTACAACTATGAAATTGTAACCGGAAACCTGTGGTATGTCTCCTGAAATAGCAGGACACATTTTTGTCAATCAACGTGTTTTATAGATTAGTAACACTGTTTGAAAGATATTTCCTCACGATGAAAGGAAAAGAGGACAGGTATATCGTGATTCGCTGGTGAAATTCCTTGATCGAAAAACAGCAATGCAAAGATCAAGAGAGCCGTATTACGTAAGGGAACGCAATGTTCGTACGGTTTATCAGATACGAGACATCTTAGAAGAGCGAGACAGCTCGTGAAAAAAAGAAGTATTGTGTGGACGGACATATCGCGGATGGGAAAAGACACTTTCCTTTATACCCGTGAATGAATCTCATTAAAAAGCGTTTCACCTGTACGAAGGGGAGAGGAAGTGAATTTTAATGAAAATATTCTCGTGGTTTCGATTCTTCTCTGTAGGAGGAACCTTGTTACCCCTTTATACAATTATTAGAATAACACTGTATTGTTTAAGGTTCATACTAATTTGATAAGAAAGTATAATAGCTTGTCTTAACTACTGTACTTGATTATACGTTGCAATTTTGTCGTTAGAATTACGTAAAGCAATATTGAAATATTGTAATCAACTCTGTAATAATTGTCTTCCAAGCTTCATATTATGTATTTTGGTGATACTAATAATTCAAAAATTGCTCACAGGATATTAAATTTTAATAATACTATCTAATGTCTTAATAACGTTATTAATGTCCCGTTGTTGGTACCAAGTTATAATTTGAAACTTTTACGTGAAAAATAAATTAATTACTTATATTTTCATCAAATCAAATTTCGATTGTCATAAATGTTCCATAAATTAAATCTTCGCGTGAAACGACAAAAAAGGGAGTTCATAGCAGTTTAGATTTCGTAAGATTAAATGATGTGAAATGTAGGTGAAAGGTTTTCGACTGGATGTAGCTAATTTGCAAGAGAATAGTATGACATAATTTGCGTTAAACAATACAATTTTACCTGTCGTGATAGCGTTGCTGCTTTTTGCATTCTCAAACATTTAAGTTCGCCAGCGCCTGCCTGATTTTCCTTTGTTTTACAGGGTAATTGTCCAGATAATTTTCTGTCCTTGTGCCCGTGGGGTGTAATTGTAATAACATCTCAATGCACCATGAAATTTGCATAAATTACAAGTTAGAAAAATGATAAAAAAAGTAAATACAATTCACATGTATGTTTAAAAAGTATGAGAAACGTTGTAAAAATTATTCATTGAAAGCAATCAAAAAATGCATTTAATATAAATGTATTTCCTCTTTCAGAATATTATTACGGTATTTTTTAAGTATTGCTATTACAATCTGTTATCAGACGATTATTAATATATAATATGGTATATTATAGTCAATATGGTATAATATTGATATAGTCTATTTCCTTGCCTTTCAGATATAATTATTATAATTTTTTTCACTTTGTTATATAGTTTCTTCGTCTAGGTTTCCCGCTTTTTTATAACACTTCAACATCGAAAACTGCAACTTCCTTTCTGTAACTAAATAACTTCCATTACGGTACCATCAAGACGTAACAATGCTTTATTGATTATCCTCCTTCACTAATTCCTCCGCCGAATTGCTTTTTGCTCTATAATAATTAAACGTGTGCACTTTCACCCGTTATTTACAACCAATAACGGAAGTGTGTACGTAAGTTTATACTTCCGCTGATATTCTTCCGAGCGTTGAATCCTAAGAATGAAAAAGAGAGCAACTTTTTTGACATAATAATTAATTTTTTTAGAAGATAAGAGACATTAGTTTGATGTTAACAGAATTGAAGAAACTATTGTAATATGTTTTATAACTTAATCATAAATTTTTAATAAATAAAACAATAAAACGATTAAATTTTTATAAAGATACACGCATAGAATATTTTTACATTTACATTCGCAACCTTCTAGTAAATTACTGTCTGACAATTTTAAACAACAATTGTTTTCATATTTTTGCTTCTCTTAAAAAGTATCAAATACAGATTGAAAGGATACAGACAGATATAAACAAATTATACGTGTAATTTACACACTCTGTTTAAAACCGGAAATCATACAAATGCTAATCGTTGCTCTATTTTATTCAATATAGATAAATTGTATGATACTCATGTGACTATATGGAACAGTGAAAGTGATATTTAAACATTTGAATGGAGATAGAAATCTTCGAGGTTTCCACGACCGACCCATGCAATAGATATCAAAAAGGACAAGGCTTGCATCCTTAAGCTTCCGTGAATATCACTGTAGAGTAAAAAAATTATTAACATTATTAATCAATAAAATTATCGACATTTAAAATATTATCAAAATTCACGGTTATTACATAATGTCAAGGTGATTTTTAACAAGTACAATGGCAGTTCGTCGCAGTCGGGCAAACATAATGACACTCTCACTACCAGTGTAGATATTACGCACAAATTATGTGATGCAGTTTATTCCCAAGGTTTGGAAGCAAAAGTTGTTCGTGAAACCACAGTGAACTAAAGACTATTTCAAGAGATCGTTTCGCAATAATTTGCATATTTCTTTATTCTTCGACTTTTCTATACTTAGAAATGGAAAAGATTAAATTAAATCTAAAGGCAGAAGATGTTAAGAAATATTTTAACTCTTCGATCTTCCTTCAATCAAACATCTGTCAACAATCATATATAATATAACGACTTTTGATCATTCAATTTTATTGTACATATGTACATTAAATTTCAGACTGAGATTAAAATCAGACATTTCCTTGATACTTAACCCATTGCTAATTTTATACTGTGTAATAGTTTTATCATCTACTCTCGACAGCGTAAATAACAATGATTTACTAATCAAATTATGATAAAAACAAGTATTCACACGAGTTTCAAACTAATAATAATACTGATTGGTTATGTTCAAATGGTTCCGACCGCCACCGCGCCTTTACTAATCGAGTATTTTTGAACTACATATTTCACGGGCCACAGCGCGACTGCGCAAAAATTTATATATAATATAAAATTTAAAAATTTAAATAAATGTAGACAAATGAATTGATTTGTAAAATCCAGTCGCACTCATATAATTTCAAACGATTTATAATAAAAAAAGAGTCTATATTGTTTCATGCGTTAATAATTTCATATTTCGATTCCACACAAATCAATATCGCGTATAAACTTACCTTAATTCTTCAGATGTATTCTATCTTTCTCTGCTTATAATTACTCAATAATTAATCACATAATATCAAATAATTAACTAACTAGGTCAAATTACCAAATTCTTACCATAGACAAGATATAGAATAGATATGACATTCAATGTATTCTCCTCCTTACCATTTTCATGTCACATCCTACCATATCGATTAAGGCAGGTTTTGTATTGCAGCGCTAATGCCAATAGGAATTAAAATCACAAAGATCATTTAATTCTTTCATCAACGAACATATCTCCGGTGCATTTACTTGATCAACTTCGATCGTTTCATTTATAATTCTCCAATTACCTTCAATAAATATAAAAACTATAAAAACTTTACCACCACGAGGTATATGAAAGGACATTGTCACAGACGATTTTTTACTATGTCGGTATTTCAGGTCACGGGCTACAAAATCCCTTAAGATGCTTCGTCTATTCATGTACTTTATCTGTGGTCCAATATATTCTAGTTAGTCAATGCTGGGATTGATCATTGTATTATTCAACAGCTGGTATTTTGTTGTCGTACAGGTCAGATATTGACAGAAGAAATGTTTCGAACTTTTATATTATTTTTCTAAAAAGAGGCAACATCTAAGAGAGAGAAAATCTCTAATAACTTGTGGTCAAAATGGTTAATACGAAAGAGAACGATATTAACCAAGGAGTGTTAGACTTAATAAATGATATTCATTACGGGTGAGTACATAAATGAATTTAAGCGATTTAACCTCAAATGAAATGAAATTTCATGATATTTTATATTTTAGTGGCGTTAAGCGTACATACAATACCGTAGTGGCTACTATATTGGTTCTAAAAAATATCATAAGTAACGAAGAATGGACCACCGCCAAGTAGGGATTATGTTCCTTTTTTATTTCAAACAACTATAAATCTAAGAAACACTAAATAAATGCCAATTTTTAACATAATTAACAATTAATTGCTAATTAGTCAGTATTCTTATTGGAAATAATATTCAATTTTGACTAACCTCTTAGCTTGTATTGTTAAAAAATTATATTATACTTGTATAATTGCTAACAATTAAATATTATAGTACTTTATTTGTGTGTCTTCTTAGATATATATGATTTTACAAAAGATAAGAATATATCAGGAGCAAATTAATTATATGTGTATTTTACTTCGAAAGGAATTTGATAAATATAATTAGACGAAATGGAAAATATTTAGTAGAAGCTATTCCCCTTGAATTTTGTATTGGAAATATGGTTCGTAGAACATTACAAATAATCAGAGAAGAATATATTGAGTTAAAGAACAATACTGAAGAAACGGACATACAAGAATCTTTACATAAAATTCTCACTGCTGAAGGTGATCAGAAAGTTGATTTTAACATTTCCATACCTTCTCTCAAATCAGTTATCATTGAACACATTAATGAATTTGAAGTTGAGTTAGAAACTTGGTTAGTTTGAACGAGCAATGAAAGTACAAAGTATTCTACGTTATAAGATGTTATAAGATGTATACTTTTTTCATAGTGCAGAAAATATTACACAGCAAGCATCTGAACACATCCATTCGAATGAAATTATCATGACAATTGGCAAATCTACATTAGTAGAAGAGTTTTTCAAGAAAGCTGCTGAGACAAGAGCTTTTGAAGTTATAGTAGCTGAAGGAGGACCATCATTAACTGTATGTATATATTGTAGTAAACATTTTGTATCAATTTAACAAAAAATGTTTGGACTATTAATAGGGTCATGACATGGCAGTAAATCTGTCAAAGGCTAAAATCAAAACTACTTTAATATCAGATGTGGCAATTTTTGCAATGATGTCACGAGTGAATAAAGTAATAATTGGTACACACTCTGTCATGGCAAATGGAGGATTGAGAGCTATTTCAGGTTCACATACAGTTGCTCAAGCTGCGAAACATTATTCTGTCCCAGTAATGGTCTTATTACCATTGTACAAGTTGTCTCCGTTGTATCTTTATTCCCATGAACAGGATGGTTTTAATAATCATGTCTCACCATTGCAAGGTGTAATCGATGGTGCAAATGTATCGTTGTTGGAAAGAATTCATGTATATAATCCAGTTTTTGATTATGTACCTCCAGAATTAGTTACATTATTTATTTCAAACACGTAAGGTTTTTCAATGATATTAAATCTTTTATATTGCTTAATCTACTAAATTAATCATGTAACAATATATTTTTATTTTAGGGGTGGAAATGCACCATCATACATTTATAGATTACTTAGTGAATTGTATCACCCAGATGATTATGAATTATAATAGATGAATGTTAAAACATGTATTCCTGTATATTTTATCGAATATCGATTATCGAATCGTTCATTTCTCTCAAAAGAATGATTCCAATATAAAAAAAGAGGAGAAGAAAAATAAAGAACAGTAACATTTAAAAAATAACATTCTCTAACAGAAATATTTATTTACGCATTAAGATATATATGTACAAGTAAATAGAAATCTATTTTTACAAAAAGTATCTGGGTAATCTTGTAAATTCGAAATTATTAAATATTTATTTAAAAAAGGATATCATACAAAACATTGAATCTTATTTTACATTTTGGGAATTGGTTTTTATGCTTGGTTTATTATACATATGGATTCCAATTGCTGCCATCTTCAGGTTGTAAAGAACCTGTGACTAGCAGAATTACGTCAAAAATCCACCATACTCCCACTCCTCCTAATGTTAACAACTTGCCAACAGCAGTGCCAGTTTGTCCTAAACAAAACCGGTCCATACCCAAAAAGCCTAATAGAATGCTATATAGTAAAGTGGTAGCAAAATAATGGTCACTGTATTTTATACAAGGAACTCCTTCACGAGTAAATGTCCTGGGCCCATAACACTCGATAAATGGTAATACAGTACACGACACTTTAGTTTTTTCAACATCCTCGTATTTGGAACCTCCAAACTTTAAAAAGAAAATATTTAAGTGACCGACATTATATACACAATATTTATATGCATTACAATGGAATACCTTTACACAACCAAATCCAGTTTCCTCTTTGGCAGTTTTATTACCTTTGTGATCAATTGGTTCTTCACACTCTATAAATTCTTTTGGCCTGCAAAACGTATATTCGTGCCATACAGATAAATGATTTATTAACACAAAAAAGAAAGAAAGAAGCAACAATCAATACTTTACTAAAGATAAACAACTGTCGGCGAATGGACGTGCGAATACTCACAGAAATTTGCACATTACCAGTGGACCTTCAGGTCTGTACTCTTGTTGAATGTCTGTAGTATTGTTTATTAACATAATCCCTGAACATATTTGTAAATGCCACGAGAGGTAAATCAAAGGCAGAACAGAGTATTGTAACCTCATCTTGCCGAGTCTGACATGTTTAAATGCACTTCTGTTATTCAAAGTTTACCAGAACACACCAACAAATTATATATTTTCAACCGTGCCAGTCGCATTAAACAAGAGATGTAGTTGTGTGCGAAAATCACTCTATTGGATCTAGGATGTTCCATCCCGATCGGAATGGACTAATGGAAATGCGCTGCGGATTGCACCCACCAATGGCAATGTGCTTTCCCCTGTCGCCTATAGTGACTTTTAAAGACGCGCAGTGATTTTGGAATCATTCGGTCGTCCGCTCTGAAAGAATTTAGTTTTGTCAAGAAACAGAGACGTATGATTCGTGCTCGGTGGAAGGTGCAGACAGTGGTTGAGCCACGGTAAACAAAGTGATTTTGTTTGCATCGCATATTCGTAACATTTTCGAAGCAGTGTGCTTCGTAATTGGCAATCTGCGTATATGTACGGAAATATGCGTGAAAGAGAAGAGTTTTGTCGAAGTTTCCCACCGGGACAACGGATCCAGGCACCGACAGCACGAGCTCTAGGCCTCGATGCTTTGCACAATCTTTGTAAAGAGATCTATCCGGATCAAAGCAATCCTCTCACTGTCACTGCTGTTGTAAAATACTGGTAAGAATCGTTGAACTTGGTCTGTTAATGAAAAATGGTCTCTCAGCGGTAAAGTGTGAAAGGTTTAAATTTCATGCTCGGTGTTTATGTCAGAATGCGATGAGAAATGCGTTACAGTGCTGTATGCACTTGTTTGCACTTGTTGCAATTTTAAATTGCTTCTTTACGTTATCGTATATCAAAAAATATACTGGAAATGATTCGCAGTGTAATACGATTTATAATATAAATTGTATTACATAATTTACATTATAGTTTATTAAAAATTGTTGCTCCAGTTTTATATTAATTTTTAATGTTTAAATGTTCCACTACAGCGATGTTTCCTCATAAAATTCGTACGGTGATAAATAATTGATAATTCCAGAATAGAAAGATAATAAATACTTAATATTTATAATAAACAAGATAAGCGTAATAAAATAATCTCTGTTTCTTATTTATTTAAATTTAATTGTGAAAATTGTCATTTATTAAATACAATTATTATAATAATACATATAATAATAATAATAAATACGAATATTTTAATAACACATCTGATGTAGTTTATTTAGTATTTTGTGTTTTTTGATCAATATAAAATCATGAAAGCCCTGGTATCAGAAAGGTGGTTTCTATCGAGTATGGAACTCTTGTACAAGAAGGGAGGACGACTTATATTTAGCCCCCCTTAGCTGTACGTACATTTAACCGGATGTAAAACCAAATAACAAAGATTTTCTGTGCACCTTTGCCTAGGTTGGGCGGTCCAGATCCTCTCGACTACATAAGCATGTACGAAAATTCTGGTTGCCCGGAATTAGGCATACCACCACATTGGCATTATATTAGGTGAGTTTCACCATTTTACGTGTTATTTCGAAACATTCTTATCTGCTCATTCGAAATACATATATTTTTCAATAAACGTATAGTAATGCAAATAAATTTGAATGCGAATGATAAAATGTCACCATATTTAATAGTATAAAAAATAAATTGTACATTATTATTTCTTATATAATCTTTATTTTATATTCATTACGTGTACTTAATCCATTAGATTGGACATGTCTACATGTATTGTAATTTATCAAGTCTCGATTTATAATATTTGTTTGTCCCTGTTTATATTATCTAATTACAATAAAATATCAGAATACATAATATTGTAACAGAGTACATAATATGGAGAGCTCGTAATCTAGTCAGTGCAAGTTGTTTTTGATTAACACTTTGTGAAAATACCCTTGGCCTAGTTAATCATTATTAAATAATGCTATCGCAACGTAATTATCGGAATATAACAATTAAAACTATTAAAATAACATTACTATATATATTATTTTAATGGGGAATATTTTTTAAATTAGTTCAATAATAACTAAAGCTGCTCCATCGATTGGTACTTTTGATAAAAAAAATATTTTCAAGCAGTTTTTAGTAAGAAGTCACTTACACTAATTGGTTTCTGAGCTAATGATGAGCCATATAATAATTTACTCGATGTTGCGCTTCGTAATGCAAATGGATTCAAAATATAAATTTTTGTTGATCTATCGACGATTTCCTTCCGGTGTGCACGCGATCGTCAAAGTGACACGCTGCGGCGCGTTCATTCATTCAAAAAAAGGCAAGTCATATTTTTTTCTCATTGGCCTGGTATTCGTAAAGAAGGAAGAATTAAAATGTTAGAAAAAAAAAAACGGGAAGTCGGGTATTTGTCAGTGTCACACTGTTGAGTGGTAGGAGTGTGCCTCTGTTTGATATAGGCGCATGTAATTTCTCGACATATCCTCGATGACACGTGTATGTGCAACCCATTTCTGTCATTCGAGAATTTCATTTACCGTTTTATTTTGATACTTTAAAAGCTAAAGTATCAAATATTTCGAAATCATTACAGTTTTTTCTCTGAGATCGCGCAAACTTAAAGAATAACTCCTGCTACATTTTTGTACTACTTTGTGGAAGTTTTACGAGATATTTAAATTTTATGTTAATTTTAATGTTATCGAAACGTGAATTTTATGACTCGTGTTGTCGAAAGATAAATGAATGCTTGTTTCACGAATTCCTCATTAAAAACTAGGCGCCGAATGACGAATGGTCTACCGCAAAAGGGGTGCCATCTATTTTTTTTTTCTTCTTTCTTTTTCTTATTTTCAATGGGTGATCCTTCCTTCTTCTTTAGTCTTTAGCAGCAGCTGTTTCAGTAGTTCCCTCTTTTTCTATATATAGAAAGTATAGGGTACAGGAAGATAAAGTCGTTTGAAGCTCGTCGCGTCGGAAATAGATCCGCGGATTCTTCCCTCTTTTTCGTCTGGCTTATCTAAATATGTTCCACCATTCACTAAATCTAGTGTACTTTTTTAGATTAAGTCTAGAGTTATTTTGGTTCTATCACTGTAGTCCTTGAAAATTTTATTGTCATTGTTCTGTTCGAATTTTACTTTATCTGTCTTCTCTTCTCTCCTAAAACAATGATGCTGTTTGACGAAGTGAAAAATATTTTCTGATTAAAGCTTGGGCTTATCGGATCTGCACGGGGATGGACGAATACATCCAAAAAGTGGTCCTGGTCGTCCAAGTGGTTTTGGATTTGAGCTAACATTTAGATTAGTCAGAGAAAGGAACGAGATGACACCTCCCACATGGCCAGCAAATGTCATGCAACAATTGGCAAAATACGTTTTCAATTCTGGTAACATGTTACTACCTGGCGACCATGTTTCATGGCATGCACCTTTGGATAATGGCAATGGTCGTATCACGCAAATTTTAATGGCCAGGGATCCACTGCTACCAGCAACCATATCTACGCCACACGGTGATGTAAGTTTATTATTTGAAATTTCAGATAGAATGATTGGTTTAACTTGTTTTCCAAATACGTGAGGGAATTCGGAATAAAATATTCTTAATGGTTCATGTGTACAATGTTACAGGTTTCATTTGTTCAAATTGTAGGAGTTACTTCTGAAGAGCTACAAGCTGCACAGCACTGGAATGGTTTAGGTCTTGTAAATTTACTAAAGTCTAGTCGTGGTTGTGGGCCATGGTTGGTAACAGATATGAGAAGGATTTACTCTGTTATGGAAGATGATCCTTCCATAGCAGAGAAAATAGAGACTGGTATAGAAAAGGAGGGTTCTAATTTAAGTGGTGTATCTGCAAAGTGTTGGCAAGTGTTTTTTATTTGTCTATCAAAGATTAAACTATTATGTAAAATGTATATCGTACATGCTAACTGATATTTTATATAGGTGGGTTCAAGTAAACAGTGACAAAAGTACAGAAAAATATAGAGAGACAAGAAATGAATCGGATGAAGAAGACGAAGATATAAAGCCAGTTATAAAGTCAGAAAGATTGTCTCCTTGTGAGCAAGATACAAATTTACCAAACGAAAATTTTGTCAGGGTTTTACCAGGTCTTCATTTGACATTCAATCTCGAAGCTGGATCTTTGTTACCATTAGCAATAAAGTAAATATTTTTATCACATTGCTGAATTAATATTATGTATTTATTATTAAATGGATTTTAATCATAAATGTGTTTTTACAGGGGCCGTGTCATGCACGGAAGGCATTTCACATTTAAATCAATATTGTCTCATACAGCAATAACAATAGTTGCCCCCTCAGTCACTGGTACTCTAGTGTCTAGGGAAAAACCGTATGTAGTTCAGGGACCATGGTTGCAAGTTTTGCTTCCGGAAGATTTGACTGAAAAGATGGCTCAAGAGTTTCAAGTTTTAAATTCACCAAGTCAGGTAATTAATAGGACCAGTGCCGCAAAATGATTTAACGCAATAACTTTTTATAATAATTTATTTTCGATGTATATATTACAGATTCAATTGCCGAAGACATTTTCCTGGCCCGAACATAAACTAATTATTACGGTTGTAAACGACTGAGAAAATTAACCTAGTACTATTAAAAATATAGTTAAACTGAATTAGGATAAATTGACGTAAGCAAAGTATTATTTACTCTCGTTACAAAAGTGAATTTGGGCGATATTATTTATAATCAAATTACGTCTGTGCGGTAATCGAATAAACGATAAGACTTATAAGACTTTATCAATGTGTAAAAGAAGAGATAGGTTATGATATCGAAGATATTTCTTCAGTAGTGAGAAATGAAAAATAGAAATGCATTTTACAGAGGAAAATTTTTATACATCTCTCTCTCTCTTTTACAAATTGATAACTGTTAAAAAATTAATATTTAATTGTGTACATAATAGAATACAAAGTGTAATTTTGTGTCCAATATACAAGTTTACACATTGTTATTTTATACAGATCAGTTTTGTAAATAGAGAACGTTGCTAATCCTGGCACTGTGTCTGCCAGGATTCTATACCAATTTTTACGAGAATGAGAAATGTACGATACAACGATAAATATAAAAAATTATATTTATAAGGAAATATATTTTATTTTCTACAATTTTCTTGGTACAGATTTTATATATTGCACGTATTAGATGTGTGATTAACTCCTTTTTATATCTGTGAGACAAAAAGAATATTAGCAATTTCATTTATTAACGTGTAATTAATTTCTATGCTTTTCAGTTATTGTCCTAACGTAAAAAAAATAATCATTTTAAATTTGTACCTTGTTTTAAATTTGAATGGATGTTCTCTTTACATCACAATTGACACACATATTTAATTTTTCTTTCTTTTTTAAATCTTTACCTTCTATTTTCTAATTATTGAATTCCTGTTTAAGGTTGGTTCGAGATCGTTTGCGTCGATTTATCCTTTTCCCTGATCTCCTCTGCGCCGGACAAACTCCTAGTTCCAGTCTCTCTGCGTTATTATTGTTGTTTACGTTCGAACTCGCGTATCCTGGATTAAGGAGCGCAGCTATTCGGGAGTTCTGAGAAATACATTTTTGACATTGGAACTATGTGTGAATCAACAATAGTTTAGATTAGTCTAAGAGGCACCGTTGTATTGAACGGATGGGTCTTTCAAAGTTTTAATTTATTCGAGATCATTGATTGGTATTCGTATCACGCGTGTGTATGTGAGTGTGTGAACGTTTTAATGATTCGTATTTGAACTCGGAAAAACTTTAGAACGAACATTTCGGTGTAAGTGAAGTATGATAGTTGAGAGGATGAGGAAGAAATAGGAGTATCAGTAAATATCGAAGACTTAAAAAAGGTATGTGTAAATTAATTATATATAATTGCAAGTATATAGCGCTCAAAGTAATCAAGGAACTAATGTTTTTTTACATTGTAATCAAAAAATTGAATTGTATATTGAACAATATAATAAATATTGTCTTGTAATGAATATAGACAATTCATATAACATAATTAATTTAAAGATGAAAGATATAAATGTAATTAATGAAATTGTAATTAGCATTTTGAAATACGTATTATAAGAGATGTTATTAAATTATTTAATTACTTTAAGCGCTATATGATGGGCAATGGAACTGTTGGATCAAAAACCAGATAATATTAAGACTCCGGAGATTATATAACGGATTTTCAATTGTACACATAATACCTGGAATATTGATTAAAATTCGTGAACGTTATGATTACCTGGTTTTTGTGCCACAGTCCTCCGCCAGATACCAGAACAAATGTGTCTCGGTATTTCATCAATCATGTTTAACGTTCTAAAGTCCCGTTGAATTTCTTCTTTCATCTAAAAATCAAACTTGACCAGCTCGCGTGAAAATTATTAACATTGTGTGCATTCTAGCTACAAAACATAGAACAAAAACTCCCTTTTTTTACCCAGTCGTGTTTTTCTATCGTTAAAAAATTTCTAAAAAATTAATATGAATTTTCTTCAAAATTCAACCCCTTGTCTGATTGTGTTCTATTTAGTTTCACAAGTCAGTGGCAGAAAATGTGTAATAACATACTTCCAATATGTAATAACATGTACCAATATATTTACATTGTATTTATAATTAAAATACAATTGAAGATGTAATAATTTCTTGCATAATCACAATTTTTGCGTTAAACTGGTCAATGTATCTTTATCTATGTGATATTACAAAACTAGAAACCAAAAGATTAGACATTTCTTGAAACTTGAACTCTTCGAGTTCAGTTGAATAAGGCAAGGGGTTAACAAACGACTTAGCATCGGTGGAACGCGACGAATTAAAAAGAAATTTACGAATAAATAAGTAAAATTCCTACTTGGAACAAATTCCTGACGAGCTTAAACGCGACGATCCAAAGTAGAATAACGATGCAGGCGGAGGCGAAATCCTCGACCTCCTCGCAGCTGATATTCCTAACAACGTTAACGATCCCTCGGAACACGTTGGCAAATGTTTGCATGGCCTCGATACAGAGGTCCCTTAGGAAACAGATCACCTGGAAAATCAGGTTCATCACCGCTAGTATCAGCTCGATTATCCTCGCCAAGAAATCGAGAATGATGTCCAATAACTTTTCGAGGGTCTCCCATGTCCAGCACGCGACTTGCGAGAAGAAGTCGACAAACTGTTGCGACGCATTCGACATACGATTTTTCATTTTTGAGATTGTTTCCCGGATTCTGTGCTCATTTACATTGCTTCGATTTTCCGCTTTACGGTTCACATTCAGCGAATTTCATGCTCCGTATGCTCTTCGCGAATAGTTCAATTTTTTTTTTTTTTGGTTTGATCATGGATAAATTTGCAAAGAGATTATCGCGTGTTCTATTTTTCGCTTCTTTTCTCTCTCTCTCTCTCTCTCTCTCTCTCTCTCTCTCTTTCTCGAACCTTTATAATTTACTGCGAACTTGGTATTTCTTTTTTTCTTTTTTTCTGCTAAAGAATTGAAAATTAGAAGAATTATAAGAACGAAACGAAATTAAAAGAATTTGCAAAAAAATTAAAAATTGAAGGAATTAGAAATATTAAAAAATTAAGAAAGTTAGAAGGATTGAAAATTTACTGATCTTGGTTCTTTTTTTTCTTAAGTTAGAGAATCAGAAATTAGAGGGAACCTTTATAATTATAAATTCCCTGTGAACTTGACTTTTTATTTTTGTTTCAACTGTGCGAAGTTTGGAGCGAAAATGTAGGGACATCTTTATTTGATTATCTTTTAGTTGCTGTTTCGTTTTCTCATTATGTTGGTTCTAATATTGTTTAGAGTTTGAATTGTGTATTTGTATTCTAGTTGTAATTTAATTTTTTATTTATATAATGAAGTTCCTTTTGAGAATCTTTGTGAATATCGTGAAGTATTTCTGGCATAGAAATGGTGAGTAATTTTGTTTCTGTTTCATGTCTGTAAAAGATACAGTCGCTCAAAAAATTGATCTCGCAGAGAAAAATGAAATTATATTTCTTTGAAATCGTCATCGTACCTTTATATCATTTAATGTATCAGTATCAGTTTAGTATCAAAAGTAGTATCAGTTTTTAATCGTTACTTTTATCGAATGATTTTAAAGATTCTGAAAATCCTTCGTCTGATTTGTCCAATAAAAAATAAAAATAAATTAAATCGATCCGATCAATTTCTTGAGTCACTATATTAGAAACTATACGCGGATTTATAACTTAAAATCTCTTTTATTGGGCTTTCTACACAGTCTGCAATGATCTCTTGAATAAGTACTTACATACGTTCGACTATAAATCTCAAGCAATGACTAGATCATAAATTACGTACTCTATGCATGAATGTCAATAAAACAATAATGGTTATGTTTATGTAAATGGCAGTTGTTACTCTGTCTATTCTACAAGCTATCAAATAGTATCAAATGGTGATTCGGTATACTTTATCTTCGTAATATAATAGCGTAAATACTTAGTTGGACCTTTAAATTCGTTTTGATTATAATTAATTTCTTTCGATCGACACTGGATGAAATGCAACAATTCGACGTAACGACTGCCAAAATGCTTTCGTTACGTCGCCCACGAGTTATTTATTTCTCGTTCGCTTACGTCTTTTGGTCCACGGCTAAATTGGTCAAGTTACTGATTTAAATTTTAAGTGGTCCGTTGTAATATAGATATGATCGTTTCCGTTCGATATATACAATAATTGCCTATGATTTTCATTTAAACGCGAGTTTTACGCTGGCCATTCTCGTCAAATTAGTCCGAGGAAAATCGATAAAGTTAAAAGCACGAGCGGTACTGCTCGCTGCGTGGATCCATTACAGGCGTCCGCGTCGTTGCAAGATTGCACGCACCCCCGAACGTACCTGAAAAATTAGAATTGTTCTACTGTCAGAATTTAATATTTTCTACATAATTTTATTACATAATTCTACGGATTTTAAATAATAATATTATTGTGTCAACACGTTGAGTATATATTATGTATAATATTTTAAAACGAATTCAAAAAGTAGCGAAAGATCGTCGTAACATATGAAAATACATACAATTCGTTTCGCTAAAAGTACTGCGTGATGCGAAGTATTGATTAAAATTAACGCACACAATGGTGGCTACCTAGTTTTTCTTTTCTTCTCTTTCTCTTTTCTTTTTTTCTTTTTTTTTCCCCTCATCTGCAATCGTGTCAGAGCTCGCGGCAATTATAATAAGGGTCAATTTCAGACAGCATGGTAACTCTTGCAATTAGCGCCGGGCACAAAGAAAAACAAAGCTAAATGATGTTTCTCCGCGCTTACTTGTCGTCGAAGTAGAATCCTCCGCAGTGTGACATTCTTATAATTTCGGAGTCGGTCGTCAGGGTTCCGCTGTCCAGCGCGCAGCTCCTCACCGTCAAAGAGATCCCAGACTCGTCTAATTGATCACACACGTTAATTACAAACATTTTCACATCTGTTCCGCGTCGAGAAGTCGAGGGAACGTGAAACGCGAGGGAGTGAAAGTTTCATCGCAGTTCGGATCCGTGTGACTTGTTTCTGTTTTTTTTTTTTCCTCGATGCGACGTTAGAAAAAATTTCGAAGCTTCGCGCAAATAAAATTTTAGATTTAAATCGTTTCATTCTTCTGTTTTCTGTTTTATTTTTTTTTTTTTTTTTTTTTTTTTTTTTTTTTTTTTTTTTTTTTTTTTTTTTGTTTTATTTTTTTTTTTTTTTTTTTTATAATTTGAAGTTAAATATGAGGATATACTGATGTCAGTGTTTCAATGCAACGTTGTAATAATTTGCAGTGGAACTAGTAAACAATTGATGTAATATATTTTTAATATAATGGATTCGTACACTCGACATGAGAAATTTTAGATATTTTAAACTCTTATAACTTCTCAAGGGTTAGGTTTCAATTTTCAAGTGATAGGTTTAGTTATTGAAAAAAATGGTAACTTTCTTCAAAACGATGTAAAAACATTTTTGGAGAGGACGAACTTGAAATTAAAACGAGTCTAGATAGATCAAACCAACTTATTAAATGTTAAACTAGTTTGTAATATAATCTTAAATATAATGGCACAACGTAAACACTAAACAGTTAAATGCCAATTTATTGTTATACCATATTAGTTACTAAAGTAGCAAAATAGTTTCAAAATTATTCTGAAATAAATTCGAATCATATCTTTTTTTAACATTTAATAAGACTAATTCGTTGCAAGTTATTCCGTTTTGATAGAGAGTTGGGATTTGGAAAAGTACTTTCTCTGCAATTGAAGCGTTTGAAGCGAATCTGCTAATTACCTCGAGCTAATATATTTTTTTAAATTGTCTCCACGAATGTACGGCCTTTCCTCGGCAGTTTCAGAACGCACTAATCCGCAAATATACGCAGGGAATCGTTCACGGAATTATTCAGAATGAATTTGCTGATTATTTCAAGCAATGTATTAACTTTTCTACCGGCGAAACCTCCGTAAACAAGCGGTACTGTACTCGGAGGCATAGTGTATTCGTTGAACAGACAGCGGCGAAACGGGTTAAGGGCCACTCGTGATTACAAAAAGAGGAAAGTTTTACCATATATGCCCGCTATTTTGATGCACGCAGTCGCGGGGAAAAGACCATCGCGCCCTTTGCGACCTCCTAGGCAAGGCGACTCCAAGAACGCCAGACTTCCGTTATTGTGAAACGGATCGTCGCATGGTTTATTGTCGCCGTCGATCGACACGCATTTGAAACAATCGATGGCCCAACCTAATGATAAGTAAACAGAAAAAAAGAGGGAGAAAAGAAAAAAATTAATAGACAGTATTAAGACAAATATTAGGAGTATTAATCGACATGAGAGATTAATTAACAGTATGAGAATGAAGGATATAATTAATCGACTATGTAAGAATTAAGACTAATTGTGAAACATTCTACGTCCTAAAAATTATTTCTTTTTACATGGTTATTACAGTTCTAAAAATTGTTTTCATGAATGTTACATGTAAAATAATTTAAATATTATAGTACAATTCGTAAATAAATTTAACTCGTTAAATATCAGTCGATTAAAATTTATTTACTGTTTTAGAATCTCAGGAGAAATGTTTTATCGATAATTTTTTTCTTCCTTTAAGTTTTACATATTTTACTTGAATTCACATTCAGTCGTGTAGATCTTCTACCTTTTCATTTAATTCATTTTCTCGTAGAATTCCTCTCGAAGGCAACAGAGCCGTAGTAAATTCAACGTTCTTCTCAACATTTACAAGCTATTTCATTGATTTTTGGAACCCGGTTATTCATCTTGGGGCATAATGAAGAAGGCCGACTTTATCTCGCCCATCTTTTTATGCAACCTTTTACTTTCTTATCAGACATCCTATTATTCTAGACCCAACAGACAATTCTATATAAGTCAAACGCTTTTCAACAAACGAATCTTTGGACCTTTGGCCTTATAATTCGTTCAGAAATTAATTCTTACATTTATTTATCATTGTATGTGTTCATTTCTGCAACATTGTGTCATACTGAATCATTACATAAGCCTCTTAAAAGCTAAATTGATCAATTTCATTTTCCATTAATTTCTCAATTTCATTATATAAGCGTAGGATTAATATTTTACATATTTTTATACGTTACGTACGTTTTGTAGAGCTTTGCAATTTTAAGTTCTTCAGAACTCCATAATTTTTGAAGAATTTACATAAATGTTTCCAGCATAGTATGAAACACGATCAAAACGTAGTTAACTTTTTATAACTAGAATTTCGTTTAGTTACAAGGAAGAAATATTATTTGTAGCTGTTTACTCCAATAGAAGATTTGGAAAACTAACAATTGTTATAATAATTTTTGTAACAGTGTATTGACGAAATACAATGGCAAAGCAATAACTAAGTATACAAAATAATCAAATAGGTTATTATCCATTAATTCATTCATTGCGGAAAGATGACATAAATAATGGTAAATTCTATGGTAAATTTAAAAAATAGTGTCATACAATGTACAGAATTGATCAGTGTAGCTTCTAACTGGCTCATGTATAATCTGTTACTGAGGAATTAAAGTTAAAGTCTTTACACAACACACCGACAAATACAAACATATATTCGTTGAAATAGGACCGTAATCTGTGTTATGAATATGATTCGATGTTAAAAGGCAAGGTGTTGATACTGGAATTATCGATTTGTAATGAATACTTAAATATACTCCACGTATACTATACACTAGAAACACTTTGAAAATCCTCTAAAGATTTTCTTATACTATATATCAGAAACATAAAAGCAATTCTAATTAAAATATACAATTATATTTTTGGCTCGATAGAAATGAAGACGATTCAATTATTAAAATCACGCAAATTTTAATAACTGAGTCATATTGAATGAAATATTAAAAATAATGTAAATTTAATTAATTTACTAAAATTCGTGTAATTTTAGCTTTTGCGAAACTTTCTATTTCGCAGGATTTTAGTGCTTTTAGTGTTAAAAACAGCACTCCAATGCTACTTATATGCTACATACAAACTTCATACTGATATTATTAATCTGTCACGTTAAAATTTTTGGTACTTGAAGTGTTAACATTAGAACTACCAATGACTAAAGTCTAAAAATTGTAAATCTAGAAAATCTGGAGCGCAAGAAATAGGAAAGAGTTTACAAATTAATAAAAAAAAAAAGAAAAAAATACAATCTTTTACTTGTACATTTTACAAAAAAATCTCTGAAGTCATATCGTTTGCAAATACACATGAAATTTCTCTATAAAAATTACAAATTGGTCGTTTCGATCGCTGGTTCTAGTTCTAGTTAAAAGAGCAAAACAGAGCAAGAAACAGAAACTCACCGACTGAACTGCTTAATTAGGATTATGCAAAATATCCGCGAATGGTTCTCCTATAATCTTAATAAAAGAAAAAAAAAAAGAAAAACAAGAGAGAGACTGACCTTCCGATACGAAGAGCGCGATCAGTGCGAAAGCGACGATCCAGGAGAGGCCGCCGGTATCCATCTTTGCCGAAGCGTTGAGCGCTTTTTCCCCGGATGTACGATCGCCTGTGGTTGCCGTCAGCTGCTGAATGCCCGAGGCCTCGACTCGAGTTCCTCCAGAACTGTCATGTCAGACAGAAGGAAAAAACCGATGTCGACCGCGAGAGATCATCGTCTTCCTAGACGTGAATCGAATCGGACCGAAAAATCCATATAGAGGAAAGATATTCGCCCGGGCGGTGTTCCACGAATCCCACGTATCGCGTTTATTACCAACGACCGAACCTGTGTTTTGTCGTTGGTTACCAGGGCGATGATTTCCAACCTTCCTCCCGGGGATTTGTATCGCGATCGATGATCTTCCACGACGACGGTCTCTCTCGTCGGGAAGACGCGTGTGGCAACGCTTTTTGAGCAGCGTGCTCGTTGGTTTTTCTTTCGTCGAGCAGCTTTGAGTCGACTGAACTGACCTAGCGTTACTACGCGGCGGGGAACTTCATAAAGCTGGAACAGTTTGTAATTGCGTGATTCGGTATCCCGAGTGAACGATGAAACACCAGCTCTCGCCACACGCGAATTATGGGCGCAGTTGGCGACTTCGCGGGTGTCTACGGTCGCGTGAATGGTTCTGTGTTGGTTCGCACGTGTGGCGTGGGATTTTGCAAACGGGGATGCTGTTGGTGATGGCGCGGCACGATCGCTAGTTTCGTTCAGGTGTGTAGAGGGTAATTAGAAATGTGTATTTGCATAATATGTACCGTGGGAAGTGATATCAGTTAGAGGAGTGGATAATGTGATTTTGATCGCGCGCACGATGAAAACTAGTATTTATTTGTGAATAGATTTTGAAGTATTTCAGAGTAGTAAGTCACATCGGTGAAAGTAAAAGATGATAGATTGAATAATAGGATAATTATGATTAATGTCGATTACACATAAATAGTTATGTTTAATCATAAACGTAATTGTACATTAGTAAAAGTAAAAGGTAGTAAAATTGAATGATAGAATAACTATAATTAATATATTGTATATAATATGATTATATACAATAAATAGATAGATATATTCAATCATGAAAATAACATTAGTTTGAGATGAACATTTGTGTGTTTTGTGAAATTATGATGGTAGTGAAAGTATGATATGTGAATAACAGAGAAGGATATCTTGCTCAAGGTATCTCCAGATTATTGACTGAGACATAATTCATGTATTCTGATATTAGGTGACTGTATAATGTGTCTCAGGGGAAATTTTATTCCTGTAGCATACTTTGCAAGTCATTATAAATGAAGCAACGAAGATTGCTAATCAGACGAATTTGTAATAGATTTAAAATGTGATTTTCACGTGTGATCACATGTCCCATCTTAAAATTCAATATGCTACTCAATATCAAAATTACTTTTTTTTATTTTAAGATTAAGATTAAGAATGATATTAATAACATTAATTAGTACAGGTCACTGTTAATTAAACTGAGCTGCTGACATAACAACTGAATTAATATTGTTTCTTATAAAACTTATATTGCGAATTTATCGTTTACTATTAATCTCTATTTTTCAACAATTTCACATCAGAACACTTAATTTTATCCACCAAGTGACACGAAAACAAAACGAGATCGATGAAAGCAGAATTATCATATTTTTTCCCTCGTGTAATCCTCGTTCCCCGTAACTCGGTGATGTACAAAGAAGACACGAATCCGATATTCTTTATATAATATTCCTTGTATTGCGTTACCTGGTTGATTCAACGGGATGTTCCGATCAGCAAGAATGCTATTCGCCGGACGGTGTCGTTGGGAAATCATCGGAGGGCAGGCTCGTGGCTACGGAGGAACGCGGACAGATAGCGGAGAAGGAGATTCGAAATTGCGCGGGTCGCGCATGCGCAGCCGGTCGCGGGCCAATCACCTCGTCGCTCCGGAACGGCCGTCCGTCTCTGTCGTAGCGACACTGCGGGTACACGATGTGATAGTATTTTTCGAAAAATGTGTCGGTTTTTCGCGCACTCATGCGCCCGGTTTTTCACGTGAGCCCGCCGCGATCACCGAGTGGTTTGTCCCGTGCCTGGCATCGCCGACGGCGTGAGAAATAATGGGCCAGTCGTCGAGTAACACCGGACACAGCGGTGAGTCCCTTGATTTTTACGCCTGTACTCGTAGCTGTGCGCTGTCGGCCGTCCCGACGTTTTTCCGAGTCGCACTGCACGCTTGACATGTGTCAACTGCGAGGGCTCTTGACTTTGCTGCCAGCTCCTGCGCAAGTTTCGTTGACATTTTCCGTGGCATTGCGTCGTCCGCGACGAGAACCTTCTCTCGACGAGCTCTCGGACTTCCCCTGGTTCTCCGCTAATAATCCCCCGCGATCGCACGCTGCCTGCCCCCTTTTTGAGGTTATGTCAATGGTCACACGTCGATGTAACGGCCGATCGTGCGGAATTAACGCCTCCCGCGGCACGCGTTTATCTTGTCATCGGGCTGCGTGACATCTCCCGGTGCTCCCGGTGTCGTCGTGTTTTCATTCGGGAACTTAACGTTTTCTTCGTTTCGATGCTGCCCGCTCGCTCGTCATCGATTGTCGATTTAACTGCCGCAGTGGTTGAATCTGCGCAAAACGATCGTTATCGCCACGGCGTTCTTTTAAAATTCAGTCGATCAGCCTGCTCGAATCTTTATCAGCCTGCACGAATTCTACGCGCTGCGTGGCTATGTTTACGATAGCCAGCGCGTTTGTTTCTTTTTTCTTTTCTCTTTTTCTTCGCTGTTAAAATCGGTCCAATTGTCGACGAATTATCAGAGTTCTTTTTGGAGTAATTTTTCGATAGATATCGTATCGTTTGAGGATCAACGAGAACGGCCGACACAGTTTGTTTATAATCGTTAATCATGAATGACTTTTGTAGTTTTTTGTGTCTGTCAATTCTTCGTGAAGCATCGTTATCGATAATACTAATTGCAATAGTGCAGAAGCTCGTTTACCTAATAGTATAAATATA
Organism: Frieseomelitta varia; assembly: GCF_011392965.1. Lineage (NCBI taxonomy): Eukaryota > Metazoa > Arthropoda > Insecta > Hymenoptera > Apidae > Frieseomelitta > Frieseomelitta varia. Next base: position 226,335 of record NW_025110568.1, read on the forward strand.
AATGTTCCGTTAGATGTTTAATCGTCGTCGTATATGTTTTGAATAGTATACGTGAAAAGTAACGTGTGAGAGGAGGTAAACGGTTTGAATATTATTGTAATTAGATCCTTTGATGATTTAACTAAATTTACAATTAATTCTCAAATTGGAGATTAACTACATTGTATACTTTCCTTTTTTACCGACCGATCATTCGTGTAGATTGTACGCAAGCGACATCTGTTTGGAAGTGCATTCGTAATTACTCGGTCGGTAATCATGGAGATATATTATTTTGCAATGGTAAAAATTTAAACTTGTTATTTAAAATATAAACAATTAATATAAATATCGTAAAGAATGTAGCAATGCATTTGAAAAAAATTATTTAATTAAATTAAAAAGATAAATAACTTATTTTTCATTTTTTGTACAAATTACGTGCATGTTAATATAATTATGTATTCTCTCGTTAATATTGTTGACTTAAATGTTTCAATCCATTCATTTCGTTTGTTTATTTGTTTATTCATTTCACTTTGTTCGTTGTAATCTTTTAGCCAAATTTTTAAAATTATTATTATAAATGTAATTTTACATACGTGTATAAATATTTTTTGTATAAAGTTTTTACAAAATTTTTAAAAGAAAAACTGGAAATACAATTATGGTACATACAGATTCGAATATTGAATATTATTCCTTGTTCGTTTAACTTGATAATTAACTGATCAAATTTTTATTATTTGTGCATTATTAGCGAACATTCGCAGAAAATGAGACAGTCAAACATTTTCGGCTTTCAGCGGTGCGTTATCCGTTCAGAAATCAACAAAACTACGTCGTTTAATTATTTCAATAATGAAACAAGCAAACAATGAGAAACGTGTTGCGATCAAACGAGAAACAGAAGTTTTTCCTGCTATAATGCATACGCAATAGCTGTGTATATTTCAAATAAAAACATACGGAAATTCCTAATTTAATTAATGAAACAACATTTCAGTTTTAAAAATATTTTAAATTAAATATGAAGTAAGAATTTTCAATTATCTTGAAACAAAAATGAAAAATAAGATCTTTTTTACATACAGTTTCTTTTATATATAACTTTTTATTTTCGCTTCAAAATATTTTATTGCTTATTAGATTCTACATAAAACAGTTTCTTATTTTTAATCGTAAATCATAGCTGACATGGTTTGACACCCACTATATGTACTATCGAATTTCGATTACATGCAAATGTCACTAAACGCACGTTGTAGACAGAAATATAAATATCGAGTTATGGAGGACCAAATTATCAAGATTAGATTATTGAACAAATAATTCAAGTTAATAAAAGTTATAGTTTCAAACGAACGGTTTATAGAGAGAGCAAAGAGAAGAGAACGAATTCTCATCTTACAGAAATTCTCAATTTATACAATTATCACACGTTGTTTAGGTTTCATTGTATATATACATTGTATACGCGACCCAATATACGTCTCTCCAAAGAAATCGGCAATGTAGCCAAACAGTGTAGAAAACTCACCGTTCCGCGCGAATCGTCCGTGCAAACAGATCATCAGGTTCGTTAATTAACGGGGAATCGGTGGACGAGACACCCTACTTTTCCCCTTGCGTACAAATATTTTGCCAGCTGCGTTTCTTGCCGCGCGTCCAGCGGTACTAGCAAACCGGGGAACACCTTTCGATTTCATTTGGTACGGTGTGGTGGCGGGCTTGCAAGATGGTATGCGTTCGAAACATAGGTACGCCATGGTATACCTTGGCGTGGGCCACAGATGTTATTGTCATATGGCAGACACACGGTTCTCGGGATTCGGAGCCGTAAAACCGCGACTTCCAGGTCCACAGAAATCCTTCTTCGGTAGCCGACGCGCCGCTGTAATATTATCTAATGGGCGTCACGCGATCGAATTAATAGAGCCAACAGATTCAACTATTTAACTATGACGGAATGGTTTTGAACAGTTTGCTTTGAACGATCTTTTTCTGCTTGCCATTTCTAGGAAATTGGATTGGGGGAGAATTTCTGAGCGAAAGTTCTTTGCTTTATCAAATTTTTTTTTTTTAAAGACTTGGAGAATTTTCTCTTCTTGGTGGATTTGTCTCGAGCAAATTTTCTGTAATTTTTTAGAGAAAAGCACGGTGGATTGTAGTTTTCTCATGGATTCTTCTATTTTAGGGGGTTTGTGCGATTTCTAAGAATTATACGAGTGATTATTCTTCGGGTGAAGCTTGGTGTGGAATTTTCTACGAAATACTTTCCCAATTAATACTATTAACTTTTGAAACGTAATGTCTCTGTAAATAAATTTTTTTATGAAAACCTTTGGATTGTGTCTCCACTCCTGGATTTCCTGTCATTTATCAACAATGCAAAAATAATTATTTGTCGTTTCTTTCATTATTCATTTACTGAATCTTCCCGAGACCTTTAATTTAAAATATATATATATATATATACACACACACACTTCCCTCGGCATTATTCATTTTTCTAAACCTCACTACGAATCTCGCCCAGTGAAAGAGAGCCACAGATATACAGTCAGGGAAAGAAAGGCCAGAGAACAAACGAATGCAGGAATTTAATGAAATCACGGCCAGCCTGCTGATAGAATCGATATTGCTCTCCGCGAGTGGCGGGCTGACTAATTACGAGCGGAAACGTAGCGACGTGCACGTGGGGTCAAAGGTAAGACTTCCGGGGAGCGGCGAAGCGAATCTCGTAGACGATGCAGCGACTGGGGTTCAGGGCAGCGACCCAGTTCTCATATGTATTTATACCAGAAGACGCTATGCCGGCTGCGTGTGGCCATTTTAAAGTGGCAACAAGAGCGAAAGGTAGCAACGGGACTCGGCCGGGAGGAAAGACAGGGAGGGAAGACCGTCTCGTGCGTCACGAGACGCGTGCTACGGGGGCTAATGAATCTAGAAATTTAATTCCGACCAGTGCGGGAAAACCGATGGCCAGCCATGGTGGTACCGGCGACGAAAACGTTCCCTACCAGGTAATTTCGTCGCCAGTGAATTATTTATAGACAAGCAACAAGTAATGGAAGACGGTAGTATTCAATCCCTTGATGCATTACAATTGCAGTTAGAAATTTTTTTCTTTTTTTTTCTTTTGTCGTTCGTAAACGACAATGATTGAATATTTTTCCAACAAGATCGTTAAGTAGCGAATGTGACGTATCTCTCGTGTACGTCTCTGTTTATAAATTATCGTACTAGAAAAATATTTTTACTTTAGAGAATGGACTAAAATACAGTAATACACAAGTGGAGAATGAATAAATTCTTTATATTAGGTGTTGGATTTATGAAAAATACATACAAAATCATATTGGGTCAGATATATGTTGAATATTATATTGAAGAGGAATTCATGGAGATTTCACTTGGAATAATTAATTCGTTTTTTATTTTTTGTTTTTTTCAACACTAATTTTCTATTAGAATTCCATTATTTTCTTAGTAGCATATAGTTAGGTCTTAATAATACATAATTTACAATATAATGTTCTCGATCGTATAGTATCAAATATATGGAATTGATTGTCCAAGATTTCACGCGAATGTGCCTCAACTTTCCTTTCGTTGTTTATATAATCGCGTAACGTGTTAACGAGAGATCGCGCAACAGCGAAATTTTTCATAACTCCTCGAGCGAGCAGTTGCGCGAAAGTTCGGAAGCTCACCGGAGCGAAATTAAATGCAGCGCGGAAGTTTCGGAAAACTTGGTTATTAACTGCGAGAGGAAGTTTTACAGCTGCTCACTGGGGCGTACAGCCGAAGGTAACAAAGTAAGAAGTTCGCCCGGGATTCATGATCGATCGAACTGCCATTACGTTGCTCGTGTCACAGTTGCGTTATCCATTTAGAAAATGAAATCGCACGTTCCAGAGGATTTCAAACGGACGTTGTATCTTAAAATGATCTTTTGATTCTTCTTGTTGTCTTTTTCATTTTATTTCGCGAAGCAATCAAAATATTTACTTATTAAATATTACTCTTATTCCGCACTGCTGACAATTTCTGACGAATTGTAAGAATTTGGATCACCTTGAAATGATTTTTTGCCCCAAAATTGCAATATTTTCTCAGTTTTTAACTATACTTAACTATAACTCCAATTATAAATTTATTAGTTCTCAATAATTTCTATCCAGTGATATACACCGACGAGTTGAAAAAGAAAGCGACGAATTATTGTATACGGTTCGGTCGCTCGTTATGGTCCGCAATTGGTTAAAATTGAAGCGAAATTTCCGCCAACTCTCTCAACGATGTAAAAAAACATTGGAAAAAGAAGCTCGTGACGTCTCGGCGATGAAAATTGTCTCGTTGCTGATGACTGATCGCCGAGTGTTCGTTGCGAGATCTTCACATCTGTGGCTTTGCACAATCTCGAGCGTCTGGACCGCGTTGCTTCGCTCGATCACCGAGTCTCCCTTCCCGAGACTCGCGGCTGATGTTTTCGTCTGGCAAGAGCGTATCGGTAAGATTCCTCGGGGTGGAGAAAGACGATCTATAAATCTCGGCTTCGGGAGAGACACTCCCACGCGTTTCGGCCCAGCTGATCTCAGCCTGGAGATGTTCGGACTCGATTTTAAAGTCGCGTTACCTCGAAACCGAGTCTTTTGTGCAGTCGAGGGAGGGAAAAGAAGACGTGCAAAACGTCGCGCACGATTCGAAGCCAGGTTTGGATGAAGAAAGAAAAGAGGAAGAAGATTTTGTTTGCGCAAGAGTCGCACCTGAGCGAGACACGCTTTGTCCAGCTGAGTTTAGAATCAGGTAGATTTGCAGAATCGATGGAGACCTGGAAATTGATGAATAGTTCCCGAATCAGACAGGGTGGATATTTGATAAATTTTATGACAGAACTACCGACGAGCAAAGAATGGAAGAAGATCAGAAACAGAAAAGAACACAAGATTTTAATCACGTTGGTATTTTACGAAAGTTCATTGAAATCTCTGGAAATGCACGCGAGAAAATTGTGAACGTAATTTCAATTTTCTAAATATTCCATCTTACTTATCCGTGTGTTTATTGTTCGGTGTGGCGCTTATACAAAAAAAAAAAAAAAAAAATCATGCGCATCAAATGTTCATTAATTTACTACAATAATTATTTTGACACGTTAAAAGAAAAAAAAATTAATTCTGCAACATCGTCATAAGCAAATGTACAAACAAATATATATAAATGATACACGTACATATGTATATGACAGCGTAGAGAAGAGAGAATTATTTTTTAATCGAATTAAAAGGAACCTACGTTTCCTGAACGCGTCTGAGAGTTCATTCTCACGACACTCGAGCAGAGAACGCGTGGAATACTGTTCAAAGAAACGTCATATCGCTATAAGGAACTCTCTGGTCTATCTCCGATCCAAAAATATATCTATCGTGTTAAGATAGGCACACACGTGAGCCAGTATTTTACGTGGAAACACGTGTGTACTCGTCGCGTGTGCCTCGACCGTGCATATGCCAACACCACGTATTTCCGTGTTCACATGGGCCATCGTCCTCGCAGCCGTCTGCCACTTCCGTCTGCTGCGTGCCTTCCTTAACACCAACGTTAACATCCTCCGATACCGCATTGAACAGTTACTTTATTACCGTATTAGCCACGCGCGCCGATTCTTCACCCTCCAATTGGAAATTTCGACAACTGTGAATTTGCGCCGATTCTTCACCCTCGAATTAGAAATTTCGACAACTGTGAATTCGAAGTATTATTGAAAGTAAATTTATTTTGAATAGAAGCTGAGTTTAATCGTTTCGAAAATATGTAGCAGCGGAATGGATGCAAAACGGAGAAATCCGAAAATATGGGAAGAATGCAAAAATTTACTATAAATTAAAGAGATGTAGAAATTATTGTTCGTGTCCAAGAGATGAATTGATCGAATGAGAATTTAACTAGTAATTTTTATTTTATTGTTTATACATGCAACACATAATTATAAATTTAATTTAATTAATATAATAACAAATGTATGATGTATATAATATAATAATATAATAATAAATATATATTATAGTTTTACACTGTAATATATACAAGTAATATGTTATTAATATACTATTTATATATATGTAATATATTATTTTTGAGGTGGGACTTAATTTTGCCGAACTACAAAAATATTGATACAAAATTCATAAAAACACACACACATACACACATTCTTCTCGTCGAGAAGAACAATTGGCCCTCGTTGAAAAGGGGCTCGTCGATCCACGCGCGGCCGAGACCACGACGCGCGTCGAGTTGAAAAATAGCATCGGCCGCGAGGAGAGCCGAAAGCTCGAAAATAAAAATGCCAAGGGGAGAGAAATGAAAAACGCGCGCTCGGAAAGCACGGCGCTCGGGTGTTGAGGGGGAGGGAGAGCGGAATTTCGAGAGCGTTAGAATCGGAGGAGGTGCAGAAACGCACGGATATGTAGTCGCGATAGCGGGCTGTTAATTCAGCCCTGGGCCACCGGCTATTCCCAGTGCAGAACGTTGCAACACACGGGACGAAAGTAATCCCGCCACGCTGTATTCTTAACCCGTTGCATGGGCGTCGGCGGGGCCAACGAGGACGAAAGGGGGAGGGAAAAAAAGGGCAAAAGAGTGCGTCTATGACGTCAATTGGAAAAGGTTCCTCTCATGCCACGGGGCGCGAACTGCCGCTACTCTCGTCGGTGGTCCCTCCCCGTGTTCGGTGGACGCTTTCGTGGCTCCGAAGCCAGTTTCCTCGTCTACTTCACCGGCGGGCACTGGTATAGCATCATCAGATTTTTCACTCGAGACATATTTTGTGTCTCGATTTTTGTTTTTTTTTTTTTTTTTTTTTTTCAAATATATTAGGATCTAATATTGAAACTTTTAAATTGAAAATTATTTATCTGGACATTTTATGTGATACAATGTATCAAATGATAACATTACTAACGATAAAGTTCAAAATTAATATCAAGTATTGAAAGAACAGAGGTAGACTAAAATACTTGCTTTTTAATCAAAATTTCCCCATATAATACATTCGAATTCGTTTTATAAATGTGTTTTGCGTATCCAAAAATTTATCAAAAAATACCTAATTGCTCGACTAGCATAACCAGTGCATTAAAACAGAAATCGACTACAACAATACTGCAGCAACAAGTACTTTACAAAAAAATCAAGGAATATAATGAATTTTCTTTAATTTCAATAAAAAGATAAAAAACGATGTAATAGAACCGTCGATAGTTGTTTACATAAAACATTGAATATTTCTTTAAGTTGCACAAAATCGATATACTAATACGTAAACGTTAACGATTAAAGATCATTCAGTCTTTGTAATGAAATCCACAGGTACATAAAGGTTACACGAAATTGTTAATGGAGCATGAAACAATCATCGATATAACAATATTGCATTCGATATAACAACGGATCATACTGTGTGCGTTTAATCTAGCAATGAATTGATATCCCCATAGCTTCTAACATAGAAGTAATCCCACTGTATCTTCTACACGAAACCTCTGAGCCAGCTACAATTAATACGGATACAGATTATACTCGACGGTAATGTACTACGCGGAACAGTCGATTGAATCTAGCGCGTAATGATCTCGTACAATAATGATCTAACTACGTAGAGTCACTCGACACGGTCACTTAGCCACGTTTACCCCAATAGCGCATGAACTTCATTAGGTAATTATGCTTAAGAAGATGGCTGAAAGCGCATTCTCGCTATCAGAGAACGACTGTCAATCTATCTGTATGATAATTAGAATTGAGTGTCGCAAGTGAATTAAAAACACTGTTAAATAATTCGAAAAAAAATTAAGAAAAATTTGGAAAAACGAAATCAAATTGTACATTATCACGCGATTGACTGCGTTATCTATAATATGTACGATTATAAAATTATCGGACGTAATATAAATTATTAATAAAGTACATTAGTTGTTACGAAATATTTCAAAATTTCAGCGTTAATAATATTGAAATCTTTAAAAGAAACAATTATAAAGAAATGTACATTTATCGTTACTTATGAATTTCACGAATATTTAGTTTATTCACAAGATTTACTATTGTTTACTATTAACTGGATTGTTTCAATATTTTATTTTAATACTCTATTTGGTATTTTGTTGTGTGTTTGCTGAGATTACAAGAGGATTATTTATTATAAACTAACAGCGAATTTAGTCGGACATTAAGCGTAGCAATTAAAGAGAAAGATTCTAAATCGATCAAGTGAAAATTGTGTACAACTCAAAAGAAACACAAGTCTAATTATCGTTTAGACTATACTCGCAGAATTATTTTTGACAGAGCACTCTAGAAGTCTGAATGACAAAAACTGATTCTTAGAAATTTTCTACTTAAAAGAAGACATTCGAACAAACGACAAAATTCACGTGTATTAATTAATAAAATAATGTATAAATAACAAATTTATTTGCATGCGTCATTTAAAAAATTCTGTAACAATATTTTTCCGGGACCCGTGTTTTCATTAAATTTACAGAAACTTTCCAATGTATCGTTATGAACTTCCTGAACAGCTAAGCATCGTAAGAGAGAAAAATTCGACGATATAATTCATCTCAATAAAAATCCCATGTTTCCGCTTATCCTGTCGAGTGCGTTAAAAAAATGTTCCCGGGTAAATATACGATATGCGGTGCGATACGATATCCTGAGAGGCAGGTTCGAAAACGAACTTACACCGCCAAAGGCAACGGGTTGCAGAATCAGCTGAGGCTTTTACATGCGGCTTAACCGATGAATGAAATTGTTTCGTCGGTTACAGTCAACAAACGTTCTGGCCCCGCACAATAGGCTAAATTGGCGCAACCAACGAAACGGATGGTTTCCCTAAATCAGGTTAACGAGACGAATACACCGGATCGATGAACTTTTTTTTTTTTCCCTCCCGCGCTTTCCTCCCTGAACCAACACCCGCGGCTTGTAACAGCGAGAGGGCCGCGGCGTTTAGGATACGGCTACGACTTGACGGGTAATTGCTAATTAGTACACAGCGTATCACGATCCCGTGGATCGCGTCGGTAATTAGACGTCAGCGTGCACAAACTTCCGCGCGGATCAGACATTCGCATAAAGCGCGAATACCGCGGGGGAAGGAAAAAATGCGTTGCGCTTGGGAGCAACTCGATACTCGTGAAAACTGGCGCATTTTCGGCCCGATCGCAGCCAGCTTCCGGCTTTTTCAAGCAACGTACGAACATCCGGGTCTTTCGCAGGCTTACGAAAATTCTCCCTCGACGGGCACAGGAATTTATTCGCCTTGAAATATGATAATACTTGGTGCCTTTTTAATTTTCTCTTCCCCTGGCCTTTTGTAATACGTTAAATAACTTGAAATATACAGTTTCAATTTTCCTCAATTATGAATATTACAGCTTGATAAATATCGTTAAAACGCACATAGTTTCTTGAATATTTCGGTTTAACATTTGCAATGAAATTTTGTTACCTCTTGTACGTATCGTGAATAAAATGCTTCAAGAAAATATGTACAACGTGATGAAAAAGCGAGGAGAAGAGCAGTCTTCAATTAAAAAAATTCGTAATACCGCTAGGAAATATTTTCCCCAGAGAGGTGAACTAGTTGTAGGAAAAACTTGGAATGTTTTCGTTTCAAAATTATTATGCGTAAAATGAGTATTAATTTCTATTGAAATTGAACTACTGTTCTGTGAAATTGTAATATAGACTTGTTTCGTAGATCGAAGATTCTAATATTAAAGAGAATTATTCTTTTTAATCCAACTGCAACAGAAAGTTTGAAAAATATAGTGCTACAAGATAAAAAAGAATTTCATTCTCGGAGGCCCATCCTCAAATTCATTTAGTTTGAACAGGTGCTCGGTTCTTCAAATAAATTACAGAAATAAGCGAAACGCTTTTCGAAAATTGTACTCTTAATACTTCTGAATCAAAGGATCGTCGTTAATCCCTTTTTCCAAGCTCGCGCGAGCGAGAGCTATCAATACGATCTCCCGATTCTGCACGGAAGCCGACACTGCGTGTAATATATACGCAGTAATTAACCTACAACAATTAGCCTGGCAATTTACTCCGTCTTAATTTAAACGCGGGACTTAGCGGCGGCTGGGAGTTTTCGCGCGCCGCGGAAAAACAAAGTTTTATTGCGCGGTTGCACTTTCGTTGCAGGAAGCGTCGCGGGAAATGGTGCTCGATAAATTTACGACGAATTTGTCGATAGAAATAAAAAGGCAGCCAAACGAGACCGAGAGAGAGAGAGAGAGAGAGAGAAAGAAAGAAAGAAAAGGCGAGAAAGGGAAAACAAAAAAAAAATGTAGAAAGAGAGAAACAAAGAGCATGCGTGCGTGTGTCCAGTAAATCCGAGGATCGTGAAACGGGGCAGCGAGAAGTTCGTCGAACGATCGACGACCATTCAAAAGCCACCGTCTGAAAAGTTTTTCCACCAACGGCTCCAGTAAACACCGCCACCGCCGGTTTTTCTTCAACTTTCCAACCCCTCGCGACCCCTCAGCGCGATTTTCCGTCGTTCGATCTCTCCCTCAAGCCAACAACTTCCCGACGTGGATTCTTCTTTCTCTCGCTCGTGACGTTGGCACACATAACGAACGAGCATCGGGCAATTCCGCGGAATTTATACGGTCGTTACACGCGGCGCTGCCACTATTTACGACTGCGTGCTAGTTGGAGCACTCGCCGCTGAATAACTTGTTTGACTCGTTGCAAAACAGGCGACTAATAAAGAGGCGTCTGCCGTCGATTCGACTGTCGGATTACCGGTTGCACCGCGACAACGCTGTCTGGAGGGAATCGTTTACCCCGTCATCGATTCTGTCTCGCAGCTCCTCATAGTCCGAAGGTGTTACTTTTACAATCGCTCGAAGTTGCATTTTTTTTCTCTCTCTCTTTTCGAATGAAAAAGGGATTATGTAGAAATTTGTTTCTTTCGTGAGATCAATGCTGACAGGGCATGGAATTATGGGGTTAGAAAACTGTGGAACAGTGACTGTGAAAATTGGACCTACGGATTTTAGACAGACTTCGGACCTTAATGTTTGTAGTAGGAGATTCGTTTGAAAATTTAGATAGAATGTATTGTAGAAATGTGAAAAGGTGTGAGACAAAAGCGATGTGGTACGAAGTTAGAGATCAAGAGAAGCTTCATACTCCAAAATAAGATTTTCTGTGTTAAAATGTATAGAATCTTATTCTAGGTGCGAGCAAAATTTAATCCAATACCGAAATTCTAATCTTATAATCTTTATTCAAAAACTAACTTTCATTAAATTACTCTACTTCATTCGATCTTTTTTTTTTTCCAGCTTTATCTTGTACAAATTTGTAACTTACATTGTAATCATTTGTAAATAGTTTTATGTACAGTACAAAGTGAATAAAATAATGGTAAAACGAAGTTAACTAATTTTAACGTAAAAAGATACTATTAATTTAAAAGAATCATAAAAATAAGAAAAAATGCTCTTTCCTTTCAACGAAAACCCACATAGCTGTATTCTAAGAAACGTATTTAACGTTATTTAAAACGCTGCTTCCTCTACAATTAAACACATAATTAAAAACATTACTTTTTAGCAAGTAATTAGAAAGAAAGTTATTTATATTAGAAGAGAATAGAAGTTGTTCATAAAGTAACAAATGACGGACATAAAACATTCCTAACGCAAAATAATATTCTTCAAAGAAGATTTAATTAGTTGCGGTAACTAAATCTCGTGGCTATATTTAAGATTTCGCGGTTGTTTTCCGAAGAATTAAATTACCTAGGAAGGTCGGCAAATGTTCCTTTCGCTGGAATAAAGTTGTTTCCGTGAGTGTAAAGTAAATAGGATTCCTCAAACTCTTTCCGCCTCAAATTGCTTGAATATTTACAAAGAAACTTAACTGGCAAAGGTATTAAACAAGAATGGTAAATAAGCATTCTTTCGTGCATGTGGTATTTAGACGCGACTGCATCTTACTACGGTGGCGTCAGTAAGTAAAAATATTCGTCACATGTACAAATGTGAGCAAAAATAACTTTTATAATTGACACAGAAACTTGCTATAAAGAAAATACCATATGAAAAAAAATTCTATATAATTATTATCTATATATTCATATAAATTCTATATTTTTTCTAAAAAAAAAAAAGTACTATAGAAATATCATGAAAAAAAAATTCTATCTACGAAAGGGCTACAATACAATTTTGATTATCATTTTTTCTAAAAGATCCAACCTTTTGATTGAAAAATAAAAATAGTAAGAAATTGTTACATTTCTCTTTAAAAGTTTTTGTCCCTACTTAATAGGTCAATTTTCTTACTGTCAAAAAAAAATTACAAATGGAATAAATGACACAAAATTTATTTTTAATGTTAATGACTTTTGTTACTCAAGAAATTCATCGCCCCTATCTTTAAATTATCGATACCTATAAAATGGTGAGGATCTTCGCGAAAGAATTTCTATTTCATGATGAAAATTACCCAAAATTTACATTATAACTGCTCTTCTAAAAAAACATGAATATTTCTCAAAAATCGCTTTGCTCAATACACGCGTCCACGTTTAATTGTTATTCATTTGATTGTCGTTCGAAGAGAGAAACGTAAGATGAAGCGATATATAATCTCAGCGTTGAAAGCGCACGACTCGCGAATTACCACGTGCATTCGTGGTGAACAATTTCAAATCATCCAACGTCATCAGACGCGGGGATTTTTTTTTTTTTTTTTCTTTTTCACCCCGAGCCCGGTCCATTAGCGCGTATATACGTCGCGCGTCTCTTCATTTCGCTTTTGCCCGTGGCGCGCGCGCGGCCTCTGTCCGCGGAATCACGCGGATTTCCGAAATTACCATATTCTCGCGAGAGCGCGCGGGTACGCGCGGCTGCACTCGCGCAATAATGAAAAGGGTACTCCTCCGCCAGGTTGCTCGCGTGCAATTCGCGGCCGCGCGAAGCCTGCGCCCCGGCGGGGTGCATCGCGGCCGAGAAAGACCGACCTTAAATATTTCCGTACGTGCGCGGTTCCGCGGGCAGGAACGCGGCGAAAGAAAACAAAAATGAGTAATTGCACGCACGTATTACCGTGGAAAGCCCTTCGTTGGCGCACGTACGGCCCTCGGCTGAAGGGAAGAGAGGGCAACGCGAGAAAAAAGAAGGCGAGAGAGAAGGGGTGGCGCGGTCCCGCCAACTCTTCGGCGAAGAGAGACGGATAGAGCGAGTAGGACGTGTCGCGCGAAACGAAACGCGGAGGGAAAGAACGAGAAAAGAGGCGAGGAGGAGGGAAATCGAGGGGAAGAAAGAGAGGCTCTCGCTCTCTCTCTCTCTCTCTCTCTTTCTCTCTCGCTCGCTCGCTTTCTGCACACGCGGCGCGTTCCAAGGTAGTTTTCGAAACGCGAGGCGGGAACAAAATTGCAGGGGACAAGGATGCGGCAAGACTGGCTTTCGTTCCCTCTGAACTCTCTCTCTTTTTCTTTCTCTTTCTTTCTCTCTCTCTCTCTCTCTCTCTCTCTCTCTCTCTTCGTACCTTTCTCTTTCTGCCTCTCCCTTTCTCGTTCTGTTCCCGTTCGTTTCTCCTGCCCCCTTCGTCTCTTTTTGTTTTTCTTTTTACACGCAGCAACTACCCTGGAGAAAAGTGTCGCGGAAACGAGCGGGGAGGGAAATAGGGATGGAAGGAAGTAGAGAAAGAGCGAGAGGAAAGAAGAATCGCGTGGCTCTCGCGTTGTTTGCCCACGGTACGTCGTGCTCGTCTGAAAGATACACAAGCATGGTCCATATGGATTTGGAAATGTTTGCCGGCCGAGCAGTACAAATATTAATAAAACGTAATATCTTCCGAATGCGTGAGCCCACGGGCGCAGGTGAGACGAACCCGCCGCGTGTCTTTCCTCATTTCCTGTCAGCGCGTTCGCGAAATGTCGCCCCCGACGACCGATGGCCTCGATGACTCTCCACCGATTTCACCTATTGCTCCTCCTCCCTCCGAGTTTTTCTAATTTCGTTGACTCGACGTTATCAAACCACCGCTTGGTTAATTCGTTGACGTACAGTGGTTCGCGAAGATACTCAAACATCTACCACACAAATTACTTGTATGTGTCATATCTTTCATAATTGTGAAATTTTATCAATACCGTGAGACACCGTAAACTATTATTTAGCAAAAAATTAACATACAGCACGACTAACCCATCTCAAACATGTAGTAAATGATTAATGATTGAAGCTAATGTAACTGGCTGTCTGTCTTGTCTATGAAATACTCGTGTATGTTAGAAATAAAAAGTACATCACAATTAACGTAATTGGATCTTCTGTTTCGTTGAAGATACTTAACGTTATATTTGTTACTCTGTATAATTAACAAATACAGACTAACAAAAGAGCCCATTAGCCACGATTAAAACTAATCTATTAAACTCGTTTCGAACGACTTTGTTAAACGAACAAACGAAGTGCAGCCGATCAAAGGGAAATGACTCGATGCCTTGCTCGTTGCAGAACATCTCGTTGCCAGCGAGAACTCGAGTAGTACAGTCGAGTTGTTATTAATTATGATATTGTACATAGGATGTTCTGCAACGGTAACCGGAAGTCCGGGATTTGTCGGCGTGCGCGAGTCTCTGTTTTCAAAAACTCTGGCCTGGGATTTTAAACAAAATTTTTGGATGAGTAGCTCGTGTAACGAAAGAAGCATTTATTATCGTGCAATATTTATATTATAAAATATACAAGCGCACGCGCGCGCGTGTACGTGAACACCCGCACATCGTTAAATGACCAAATATTTTTGCAGTGTATTGAGCTGACAAGATCAATAATACTCCAACCGATCAAAAGCTAATAATAAAATAAAAAAAAAAATAATAAAAAATTGCTTCACAGGTTGTGCTAGCGAAATCGACTTTGAAAATCGAATACCGACGTTGTTTCCTATTCGGCGATGGTGTAACAGAAATAAACAGGTTCATTTGCGGGTAAATTTCATGTTAAAAAAAAAAAAAATTGCCTGTGTTTCGCATAAAAAGCATGAAGCTTCTGTTTTATTTTCTGTTGAAAGTTTCACACGCGTCGATAGATTTCTCGATATTCAGAAATCGCGTATAACGAACCGTTCGTTTCGTAACTTCGATTGAATGTGAAAAAATTTTATTACAACGCTTAGTCCTCATTTTTCTTACGAATATTTTTATTAACAAAATAAGGACAAGCCTGCACGCGTATACGTAATAAGTAACATTCATAACGTAACTCGTACGTTTAAATAAATAAGTTTGATAAATAATGATATATAGAGTTTCAATTTGGTGCATTTGAGTTTTAGTCACTCAGAAACTTTGGATTTCAATATTTTTTTGTTCCCACACCGTTGATCTCTTTTTTCTTTTTTTTTTTTTTTCATTGGTTGAAAGTTTTTGTTCACACATGGGCAACATATCCCACGTTTATCAAACAACAACACCTTTACCATTCCACGACAAAGAAGAATACAGAATGTTTTGAAAAATGAAATTATGCAAGCTTTTTCCAACTATCTAATATTTCTTCTCACTGGATAAAAGCTTTCTGTCGTATCTTTGCCGCGTGTTCCTCTTTTTCCTTCCCCATAGAATGTTCTCCCTTTATATTGCACTGAAGTTCTCTGATTCGTTGGTTCGCGGAATTTTTAATAATTATGAACAATAGTATACATAATATTGCACATTGAATGTGAAATATTTTTTGAAAAAAAAGGCCGAATTCAGCAAAAAACAATATTCTTTCTTCAATAATGCAGTGTTCTTTCTGTCTCATTTTTTTCTGCATAACAATTTATATTCACTTCCTACGAAATTACGCTGTGTAATATTAAAAGACGCTGGTTTAACAATCATTGTCTATCAAACAATTCTCAAATGTTATATAAATTACAGAAATGATGTAAAAATAATCATGTGAATTATTCAACCACTAAATAATTACTTTACGTTAAATTCTTAAATAATTGGCAAATGCTATTCGAAGTACTGCATACTAAATTAAATAAATCATTATATTAAATACAAATTAATTGCTTAAAATTTTCTCTCGCGGTAAAAGATTTTATTGTATAGCACATCTATACAATCCAAGTCCATCTTTATCTTGTCAATCGAGCAACATTCCTTCACTCATCTTAGCATAAAATTTTTAAATAAATAGTTATGCAGTATCAGAGTAGACTTGCGTAACAAAAAAATGATGACAAATTACAGCTATTAAATAATTATTAGATGCTACTACAAAGTATTAAATTCCTAAATAATCGTTAAACACTCCGTTGAAATTATCATATCAAATAAAATTTGCCCCAGCAGTAAAAGATTTTATTGCGCTCCACATCTAAACAACAGATTCCTGTCTCTCACGAAAGTCCATCTTCTCCGCCTCGTCGATCAAACAATACTCTTGCAAAGACCAGCTCTATCTTCCCACCGTGTAAACTCTTTAAACAATAGTCTCGAGCAATCCTCGTTTCTCATGGCGAGCATCCCCATTTCGAGCTACAAGGAGATACCCTTTCCCTGAATCGATTCGATGTCTGCGAGCCAGCCAGCAAATTCTCATTCTTCGCAGGAGCTACGCATAAATAATATCGGTGACGAGCTCGAGGTGCAGGTAGCTAGAGACGAGTGAGTGGTGGCCTTTATGGTCCCCCACGAAGCGCCTCGAACCCGTTCACGCCGCGGTTCCCCATTGGCTGGCCGTGCAGAGCTGTCCTACGGTCCCACGAAACTTAAGGCCCGCGATATCTGTCGGCAGGGTCAGACGGTTCGCCGATCTCGCCGGTGGGTTCTCATCAGAGGCCCGTGATTCCGCGATCGCGAGTCTTCGTCGAAATGTCGCGTGAAGATTTTTTTTGAAAACACGGAACGTTCACGCGGAAACAGTGATTCGTGCCGCGTGACCCGAGAAAGATCGTGTGCCCGTTTCGTTTCTCGCGGGAGTGTGGGGAAATTTTAATTCGCTGGAAAACTTGGGAATTTTTCGTATAGAATTCCCAAGTCCACTTTAGATCCCAAAATTTTATCAAACATATCACCAAGAATATGTTTTAATGGCATGTTTTAATAGTACAGAGAGTACTTTTGCCGAGATAGAAGTAGAAAAGCAGGAAATCGAACACAAGGCAAATTGTTTCGAATATTAAAATTTATCATATCCATTACAATCGTTAAGGGGAAATTAATTCATCACGACACAAATTACTCGAATTTCTGAAATATCCACAAGGCTGTAAAATCTAAGTGGAAGACACAGTGATGGGAATTTCCTTTGCAATTTCCTCTTCATTCCTCTCAATTTTTAAAAGATAGAATTTGATAGTGTAAACCGATCGAAAAGGATTCTAGTGAGATAGCTGCCATTATCTTTCAGAGAGAATTTTTTTGTTTTCATCAATATCTCAATTTGAAATTATTATACAGAGAATTTTACAGTTTAATTTTCTGGCTTAGCTTCGCGGAAATTTCGGCCGCCAATATTAAAGCGTGGAGAACTTTCGATGCTGTCGGTGATCAATACGAGTGGCAACGCGGACACTGAACAAGTTTCATAATTACGAAATTTGTCCTCGAGTTCGAAAATTGCCTTCGTAACTCGTTCCATTCCGTAAGAAAAACACCAGGACCACGACGGGGCTGAAACTTTTACCAACTCGAAATTATTAATTTTTACTGCTTGACTAACTTCGCGTAGCCTGCCACCGGAAATTCCAGCGGAAAATCAAAGTATCAGGGAACTCGAGCGGATTCGAAATTACGAAAACGCGTGGTGACTAGAAATTTCTAACTATCTTTGACGACTCTTGCGTTATAGCGACCCATGGCGTTTCAAAATTAAATAACCATGAATTTCTGACAATTTCTGAGACGAAATTTACTTAAAAAATTTATAGGAACGTATAGTAATTCAAAATTGATCTTTATCGACATTTCTTCTTCAATGTCAAACAATTTCAAAAAGACGAAACATTCCGATATTATCAAAATACAATCGAAATTATCCGAGAAATAAATTTCCAGGAAGTTTTCTCGATTTTAGAAAAATATAGGAGTGCGTGGCAACTCAAACTTTCATCAGACTTGAATTGAAATTTTATTAACTCGAAAGAAGAAAAGACAAAAGCTGGACAAAATTAATATACGATAACCCAGTATTATTAATTCTACAAATCATTTCTACAGACGTGCATTCAACAATTCTAAAATTAAATAGAACTTTGTTAATTTCAAAAAAAAAAAGGAAGACTGGAAGACAAAATTAATACACAATGACTCGACGTTATGAATTCTGCAAGTCTTTTCTGTACACACAAATTCTAAAACTTGAACAGCGAAATTTTATTGATTTAAAAAAAGAAAAGGATAACGGAAAGACGAAATTAATATAATTAATATAATTGTTAATTCTAGACGCCGTCTTAAAATTCCGGCTCCATGTCCAAATTAATGATGTTAATTATTTCGGAAAAATAGAAACACAGTATCGACAGTATCTCGAGAACGAAATTCGATTGTTCGCTCGGTGTAGACGCGCGCATGGGAGAGGATGAGTGCGTCGGTTTGCTGTTTTATTCAATAAATATCTACCCATCGGCGTGGACGTTGATGGGCGTTGTTAGCATGGTAAATTCACGTTACACGATCGCGTTTATGTAATGCCTTGTAACCTGCCGATACGCGCGACTTAGTCTTCTAATTTACATGCCGATCCGATACGAAATTATTGATATATTTTCATCGGCGGCGTTGATCAATTACTATTCATCTGTCGCGGTGATTACGATCGCGAAACACGACGGGGAAAGAAGGAAATCAAAATAAATTAGACACCTCGATACAGACGTGGATCCGATCGATAAAACCGACAGGATTCGAACGACAGACTGAAAAGGTAAAATCAATCGAGCATTTGAAATTGTAAAATCTGTTGCGAAACATTAACAAACATGCGCGTTCTCAAACAATTGCGAAATCACGGCCCGGCTGTCAACATTAAAAAAGTTCACGCCTGTGTCGCTAATTTAGTTTTCATCGAAACGTTTCCGTAAGTTTCTTAGAAAAATCATTCTCTGTCACCTTCTATCTATTTGTCTCATCTTAAATCCGCAAAAAAAAAAAAAAATGTGATGGTACGAAACTCATACCACGCTATGATTCATTAGCAATCGATCATTGGCCGTAAAATAAGATTCTATGATTCAGTGTTATTTTATGAGCTTTCGCGAAAGAAATTTTATTCATGTGCTTTATACTGTGTATGTAAGTTTTTTGTAAAAAAATTTTTCAAAACTGAAATATTCTCAATCATTGAACTATTCCATTCGTCGGTCAGTTTAATTAAGTAATTCTTCTAATTTCTGGATACGTTGTAACCATTAATAAGAAGCACCTTTGGAAAAATATCTGACATCGTCTTTCAAACATGACACGAATCACGAAATTTTTATTTATGATAAAGATAGAATACTTGTGACTGTTTTAGCAGCATTGTTGAAATGAAATGCAACCATGATATTTGTCTAAATTTTAATTGTCAGTGCTGTAGATACATATCTGAATTTGAAATAGACTAAAAAACAAGGTTGCAAAAAACATTGAATTTTGTGCAAGAGAATTATAGAGAAAGAAGATGGAAGATACATCACACGTTCACAATTACGCGATTTGTCACATTAATAACGAAACATTTCGATTTCTACGCAAGCCGTTGAAGTAAATCGACCGGCGAGAAATCGAGTAGAACACACACGGAAATCGGGGTTCGAGTAGCACATGCAGTTACACAGTATCAAACGGTAAACGAATTGGCGATTGTACCGCGGAACACCTTTAAAAATACCCAGAAGAAGTGTTCGTCGTCCGATATTACGTTTCGATACCTTATCGAATCACGGTGGTGCGGTCGAGGATCGAATGAATCGCGGTTATCGGCCAATGAAATCGTCATGAAGTCCGTTCCAACGCTCGGTATTTGCGGTGGTGGTACGACAACCTCGACAAGATCGAGCACGGGAAGAAAAATTTTATTTCGAAATCTTTACGATGTCACGGCTCCAACATCTCGGTGTTATTTCCCAACGATTTCGCGGCTCAAGTTAGTGATGATCCACGAACGAAATTCAATGGCTCGATGAGTAAGAAACGGAGCTGAAAATTTGAAACATTAATAATTCAGACTTATCCCTGAGGAAATTTTGACAACTGAAATGTGTTAAATAACGATACAAATTCAAAATTTGAAGTTTCGAATATTGATTATTTCCACATTATCCAGGAGAAGTTTCTAATTGTCCCTCCTTAATTACTCCAATAAATGTGAAACGATTGAATTAATTTTTTATCATCCAATATAATTCCCCGACGTTTCAAAATTTATTCGTATAAAATTTTCAGTCGCCACCAAATTCGACGAATGCTTACTCGAGTCTCCTACGTAACCGCGAATCATGATCACTAAACTGAAAGGTCTGCTGATAGAGAAAGCGAGTCAAAATCTACGCTGATGGGGAATGTTTATGGATCGAAGCCTATTTGATAATTGAGTCCCTCTTCTTCGCTTCGTGGTCGCTTTTGACGACGAAAAGTGGAAGAGGAACAGAGCGACAAGCGATAGGCTGAAAGAAAGAGAGAATTGAAATCAGTCGACTTGCAAAATTATTCCTCGGAACGTAATTAAACGCGGAAAGAGATCCGGATGAAATTTTATTCGGGACAAAGTTTTGTGGAACGTGGTTGGCGGGGTGTATCAGCTCTTGTGGGAATTCAATTAGTGAGAAAAATGATAAAATGCGACGTGGACGGTCATCGATCTGTTTGAATCGCGAAACGCGGGAATTCTTGCGACTCGGGGGGGAAGAAATTGAGGGGGAACTTCGAACAGTATATTTAGGTGGGTCCTTCTGACCGTGCGAAATTATTCACAGATTCGTGGATAATAAAAATTGAAAAAGGGTGGTTGTACAGTATTTGCTGGTTCTTTTGGAAATATAGAAAATCCACCGGCGAAAGAGGCGGTAAAAGGAAAATTCACGCAATGTTGAACCCAAATGTATGATTATTTTAAAATGACATATACTTAAAAAGAATTTTTCGTTTAAACGTTTTTGTTAACCGGCATTGAATATTTCGCGTGTCTACTTTGTTCGAAACGGTCCTTGAGCAATTGTAAAGCATAGACGAAATTTCGCGAACGAAAGAAATTTGGTACGTTTCATACGTTAATCTTCTTTCAGTGCGGCTGAATTATTATTTAAATCGCATGTTATTCCGTAAATATATAATAATGACATACTTAAATATTAGTGTTTAACGTATTAATATTTAATGGCTATATTGATGCCCCTAGCATATTTTATGTTATCCGTGTTGCCGCTAAAAACAACAAAATTATTTAGAGTCCTCTTATTTTGATTATCAATTTACCGTACATATTTAACGAAATGTCTAATGTAAATAAATTATGAAACGCCGAACGGTAAAAGTCATTTCGACGAGAAGTCAATAGAATTATTCGGAAAATTCCGCCAAAATTAATATCGTGTTAATCACTGAAGGATATTCAATTAGTTCGTATAAATTATACAATACAATACAAATCTGCAAGAAGTACGTATCTCAAAAAAATTAACAACTCATACGTAATAATAATTACGTAATCTAAAATAACTTAAATAAACTACGGATCTTCGTGCATTTATGGAAAATACGCAAAACGCGTACAACATACAAAAATATATAAAATGTCTCAAATAGAATAATCGTTGCTATTTTTGACAAGTGATATTAATTTCTATTCAACTTTCGCTTCTTTAGCTGGATTCGCAAAAAATAGAAACTTGCAGAAATAAAAAATCCGCAACCTAATAATAACACGAGACAATTCTTTTAAAGAAACCGGCAAATATTTCACAAGCGGGAATATAAAATTATTCGAGAATGAAAAACACCAATTAACGATAATACGAAAATGAAAACAGCCCCGCCTCGTATATAATGTATACATATATTTCTCCGTGAACGTCTGATTTTTACGACTGGTTAAAATCGTTAATCCATCGAGCACCGGCATTAAATGATTTAAAATGATTCAAACTGCTGATCCGCTGGTTAACTTCATGTAAAATACGCGAAACAAAAATGTTCACCACGTAGACACCTCCTTTAATCCAAACAGCTGAGTAACAATTGAAACCCTCATAATATCGCCAAACCGGCACGCAAAACAGGCACGAAATTTGTCGGACAACGCGATTATAAAACGGTGCCGGCCCGGTTTCATTGACAGCCTCAATGAAAACGATCGCGAAGCGGTATCGGCCGCTGTTATTACGGATAATTCAAACTGGATGTAAAACAGCGCCGATTAATTCCGGTCAATTGGAACGAAAATGCGGAAAACAGAACGGTGGAACCGCCAGCGAGCACTTTTGTTTTCTTTCGACCGAGCGTTTCCACGTTGAAACCAAAACGAGAGCCCGATCACTTTCGATTTCTCGTGTCGAAAACCCGCGCAAGGAATCGCCTTTGAAATCTCTCTCTGTCTCTCTCCCTCTCTCTTCCCAGAGTCTTTTTCTTTTATTTTCTCTTCTAGCCCCCTCGAGATTCGTTTACTGAGCAAAACGAACCCTGACTCGATTCTTAACCCTCTTTGAATCTTTACGTTTCGATCTGTAATTTGAATTTTATTTGCCGACATAAACCTACTTGGTGCCTTTAGATCGTTTGCTCGAAATTTTAGAAAACTCTTTGAGAATAAACTCTTTCGGATTCTCATTCTACGAACATTCCAAATTGAAATAAACTCCGAATTTCTGGTGAAATTCTAATCCCTTATCGATTACGCAAATTGAAAATTCAGTTCTGAATTCTAGAATCATTTTAGAATATTACACATTAAAATTCTAATTTCTTATTGTTTGTTGAATTTTAAATTCGAAGTCCCTCATCCTAACCTTATTAAATATACATTGAATAATATACATTGGCTGTACTTGCAATAAAAATTATCACCATTTTCGTAAAAGTAATGAAGTTTAAAAAAAATCTCAGGCGAAAGATCATACATCGCAAATAATTAACGTTTTTTGTTCGAAAATACTTATCGTGGCTAAAAGAATATTACTGAGTCGAAAGTACGTAGCAAGATTGAACGAAGGAAAAAGGAATCGCGCGCAGATTGCATTTTTATTTCCTGCTGATGAGCGAAAGAGCAATCGAAGCGATATCGAGAAAAGAGGAACGGAGATTCTTCGGTTATCACGAGCATTTTAGTTCTAACGTGTTATTGAAATCGTATCTATCCACGTTCGAGTAGCTGTTTATTCGTTTCTTTGCTCTGATGATTGATACCCTGGAAAAGATATTTTATTTTATTTAGTTTATTATTTGGGAAAGTATCGAAGTAGGCACGTGTATTTGTTTTATTTTATTTTATATTATTTTATTTTATTTTATTTTATTTTATTTTATTTTATTGCATTTTATTTTATTTTATTCTAATATACTGCGGAAGCGAGGCGATGTATTTTTATTCTTATTTAGTTTCGATATCACGTGTATTTTTTATTATATTTAAATAATATTCTTAAGAAATTTATGAATTATGAATTTTTTTGTACTTTAAAAAAATTTTTATGGGCATTCTTTAGAAAATCATAACAAAAATATTACGAAGACACTATTGTATATAATCCAAAAATTAAAACGATAAGTTTCTACTTTAGTTGTATGATTAGTAGGTATATTAGTTTCGTTTTATATTAAATACTAAATTTATGTTTCAAAAAATTTATGGGCATTGTCGGAAAAACAAAGCAGTGACATTTGTTTAAGAGAAAGATGCTAAAAATTATGTATGTAGGTAATGTAATTAAAAACAGACGGCAGCTTAAAGAAATCTATTACCGTGTATAAAACTATTATTTCTGTTCCATTTTATTTACTTCGTATAAAAACAGAATCATAGTCTTCTTATTCTTCCTATCTTAAACTACTCCGAAAATTTCCTATATCTTTTAAAATTCTCGAATGCTCCACAGAAAATGATGAATTAAAAATAATTAACATTAGAAATAATCGCGTTGTAAATATTATCTGTCACTTCTTAAAGAAACTTCTGTAAAACATCCAATGAATAATTAATCATTCAACAAAATTTTTCAATTCCTTTGTATTTTAGTAGTAAGAGGCATAATCGTTTAGAGTTATTATCAAAATTCGAAGAATAATTCTCTTCGTTTGAAGCGTTTTAAAACGGTAGCACGATGCTCGTGAGAATCGAAGAGTTCGAACAGATATTTGATTCCGGAATTTTACCTTTTTCCGCCATCTTTTGATTGTTGTCGGTCACAGGTCAAAGTTAGAGGAAACGATCCGATCCGGTGCCGTTCGAAAATTCAAGAAAACACCAGAGATTGCGAAAAGACAGATCGACCAGAGCCGAGCTTGCGCTCGCCGTCGGTTGAAGTCTCTGAATTTTTATCGTTGCCGCGCCACACTCACGTCGATGTCGAACTTTTCTCGCGATAAAAATCCACCTTAACGTCACTTAAATCTCTTCTTAACCACGAACCTTGCGTTACGTAATACTGTTGCGTAAAAATGTGACTGATAAAAATAAAAAAAATAGGTTAAAAGTTCGTACGAGAAAGCATCGTGTGTTGCAAGGAAATAACGAAACAGTGTTACTTCTCTTCTCAGTGCAAAAATTCTCATCATTATCGTAACAAGACGATTCGCAGTGATTTTTGTGAAGTGTTAAAAGTGTTTGATATACAAATTGTGTAAACGAAGAGTTACGGAGGAACGAGCTTTAAAAGCTTTAAATTTTCGCACGAACTGGTGAAGCAAACGTTTGCAAGTGAGTGACGACAAAGGAACAACGATCGATGAATTGTGCGTGATAAAATAGTATTTTGAACGAAGAAAACGGCGTTTGAATGTGCAAAGTTCTCGGTGGGAAAGTTGACATGGCGAAGGCTACGCCATCCGACGGACGCCGTAAGCTCGGCGTAAAAATGGTGGACGAGAGCGTGATCGGACATCTCGGTGTTCTGTTCGAATGAAACTCGCCGCTCTGGCCGTGATTTTCAAGGCAGCGAAATCAACGATCGGCCGCGATAAAACGATGCACAGAAGCGTATTTTCATTCAAAGGGATTAATTTTTCACCACGCGGTAAATAAACGCGACCGAGCGTTTACAGGTGCGCTTCGACCGCGACTTCGTTGTAATTCATGAGCCATCATTATCGGACGATAATGTAATTCGTTAAACAAATAAATTTTCCACGTGGCGCCCCGGCTCTTTGGAATTATTAACATTTTTCGAGGGCGAAATCGATGGGAAATCACGGGCAATTCCAGCGAAAGTAAAAGCGGCCACCGGCCGGCGTTTAAACGTTAATCGTGACCCTAAAAATTTGCAAATTCATCGCGCCACCAGTGATTTCTATCGTCATTTTAACGCGTCGATGTTTTCAACCGCTCGGCCGCATTTCACGCCAGATTTTGGGTTACCCGGCCAGTTCTAGATCAAAGAAAAAGAAAGTGAACGCGCACGAGATCGTAAATATGTAATTCCGCGTGCCGATCTGTTATTTTTCAACTTGGTGCGCGGGTAAATAGAATCGGAGTGATTTTTTTATATATCCAAACGGTTGCGTATTTGTGTGATCGAATATTACAAAAAA